>NC_060213.1:94226022-94533863 GCF_021130785.1 Homalodisca vitripennis | reverse complement strand
CCGATAAGTAGTATATTTTCACTCCCATCGGCGTAGTTAGTGATCCAGTCACGTATGTATTGTAACACGGACATAACCGATTCAGGCCCCATCCGTTACTGATGCCAGATATTTTTCTCTCTTTGAATAAAACGTATATCAGTATATATTTAATACCTTTTTACAACTAATTTATTTTAATAGGGTGTTCTTCTTATACAGCAATTAAACTACCTGTATATTAATATATTCCTTTGAATTTAAAACAAAACAAGTTAGAAACTATTTCAAACTAATATAAATTTGAAATTGGTTCGGCTAGTTGGATACTCACTGTTTTTTTGTTGTAAAAATACCTTGTAATTTAAGTACTATTTATTGCGATTCTTGTTAACTTTTGAAAACAATATTTCACCAATATCTATTTATTATAATTATTTGTAAATAATACATAACCAACTTATGTTATTGATCTACTTTTTGCACGAGGTGTACACTCGTAATTTTTAAACTGAGTTCAACAACGTCTACGATGTGAATAGAAATGTTGTTCTGAAAATTTACGTATTGTGTTGTGTTATATATAGTAAAATGTCTGTGTTTTTATCTTAAATACACTGCCGACTGTAGTTTATAAAAAATATTAAAATAGAGTACAATACAAATATATAAATAGACCTTAAACTACCTGAGTCAATGAAAATATCAGTATTTGTTTAAGCTTTTGAAGTATCATTCATCGTTCGTGATGAGTAGTTAGGTCTATGAGATGTTATGTTTATAAATTAAAATGATATTTCTCAAATAACCTGATAACTTTCAATAACTATGACTGACTTGGATACTTGAGTAGGGTACCTTGACTGGGATATCTTTCTTTTTATTTAAAGTTCGTACAATTCTGCTGTTAGAACCACCATACAAGCAATGCTGCATTTTACCGATAATCAAGTCTTATCTCAGTATTGATAGGAGACGTTTTACGTCTTGTAATGGCTTCAGATAATGTTATAGAAGTTTGCAGCTTTTTTGAACTGGCAAGAAAAATAACGTGTAAGATTACATTTTTATTTCATATAACTTTAGTTACTTAAGTGATGCCATTACTGACTTTTCTTCTTCCATGTGAGTGTCTCGAGTTTAAACTCAGTTAAAGAATTATTTGGAATCAGTAGCAATAATGAAATAGAGTACAAAAAATTTAGTGTCGATAAAAAACATTTACATAGATAGATATAAGAAATCAGACAATATGACCGAGAGTACGAACTGCTTTTTTTCGTTCAGTAAAATGTTCTGAATAAATATCCAATAATATATTATATTTAAATTACTGTACCAGAGTACAAGTATAATACATATGACATCATCTACTTAGTTACAGGAACAGGGCAATTAAGATTGTTACTGTAATTAACAATTTGAAGCATATAGGCAGTCTGTAACATTTGATAAACATATGTTTTTTTTTTAATAACCAAAATATGAAATGGTCTGTTCATTACTTTGTCAACCATCTATTTTATTACTGCAACAATATAAATACAATTATTTAAAAGAACTGTTATTTAATGTTATGTAACACTTAGGCCTACGTACCTGAAATATTGAATCACCTATCTAAGATTTATTCAAACGTATTGCAGGGCAAAGTAAAAAATTGTTATTTATAGTACCTTAGTATTCATTTGTGACCTTAAAAACATTTTTAATTAAAGAAATTATAGAAATATAATTTCATGATGTTAAATTTCATAGCTATAGTAAACTATCATGTTTGTTCAATAATTAAATTAATAATTGACTAAAAATAAATTTCAATGTTATATCTTGCAACGTATAAATTTAACGTACAGAATTATTTCTAATCGTTTAATACTCGTAAAAAATGTTAATAGCAAAAACCTAGAATGTAGGGAGCATTGGTGGGTTTTAACTAGATTTAATTAACTATTAAATCTAGTTACTTCCTTCTAACGTGCCTATAGGAATGTTAATTTCCATAAACCAATTACAACTATTTTGTTTCAGTATAAGAGCGATCAAGTGACTTGTAAACCACAACCCTTTACTTTAACAATGCACAACTCCCAAAGGAATCCAATAATTAAAATCAATATAAATTAATAGAAATTTTAATTATAATGAACACCAATAATAAACCATCGCCAAGATATCTTTTTACTTTTAATTTATTGTCACTATTTCTTATTTATAGACCTTCAGATGTTGATATGTCCAGACTTATAATTAACATTCATTCAATCATTCAATAATTGTGTCCTTCAAGTTCTCAGTACTAATATTTTCCACACAAACTCAAAATAAAAATCTTCATCAAATTTCAAAATAAAATAATATTCTCAAACTAAAAAATGAAACAGCTAATAAAATAAAACTTCTTCTCAATATAAAAATCAAACAAATTAAGGTAATATTAATAATTAAGTAGGAACAAACACAATGTCAAACCAGTTAAATTCAAAGTTTTGTCAATTACTAAATCCTTATTTGCTGTAAATTTCCAATTTTCAAGATTATCGAATTATCCAGAATAATCTGGATGCCTTTGAATATTAAATTTATTAGCTTGTAATATACATATTTCTATATATATATATATATATATATATATATATATATATATATATATAGAATCTCAGAAAATAAAATATAATTTCTTTATCAGTAGGCTATTCCTGAATTAACCAACTTGAACATGAAAATACCATTAAGCAATTTTCTATAAAAATGTTAAATTCTAACTTTTCACAGTACCTCAACACGTTTCCAGAAGACTTCACAAACCAAAATGACTGTTATTGATCAATTACTTGAAAATTAAAACTTTAAATTAAAAAAAAAAAGAATTTAACTTAAATCTCAACCTTCCTACCAAAATATCTACACGGCAAGAGTAGGCTAATCACTTCTACCACCAACTTCTCTCTCTGAGCACACAGCAAAGACTTCCGTAAAAACCCATTTGAATCAACCGGAGAGAGCTCTCGAAGTACCTCCCACCATCCAATCAACGTAACGTTGGCGAATTAAAATTGACGAAACACAATGTCTGAACTGGACGGCACCTATCCAACCCAGACCTGTATCTTATGGCCAATACCTCGAGACAAAAGGAAGCTTCTAGGCATTCCTTGAACCCGATTCAACACGATATTCAGCACTGCTGAAAGGATCACAATTCTTACAATTCACTTATATTATAAATTTACAATTCTCTTAACATAAACATATATATTCCTATAAATTACTAAACAAATATAGGAAGCATCCTATATTCCTATAAACTTGTAACGTTAGAAATACAAAAAAAGAAATTACATTGACGAGGTAATTCTATTTGCTCAGTGGAGAAGTGGATAACAATAATTGAGTCTTCACCAACAGAACCGTCAATTTAAAACCGTTGGTCCTGTTAACCAATTATTCCGATACAATAATTTCATTTTTGTTCCATTCAAATCGCTAAATATTTGGTATAACAATACATTTATCATTGCGTGTACAATCTCTTTTCATTGCAATATCTTCCCTCAGTACATGCCCATGTATTGGACATAAATATTATAAAACTAACTAAAGTTTAATGGTTTTCTTAAATATATCATAATGGATGGAATAGTTCAATTACAATGTGTGTGTGTATGTGATGTGTGAAAAGACTATTTCATTGTTTCTTAAAAGTTCTATTACCATTAAAAACAGTTGGTTTACAAAAATATACTTTATTGCATTTTGATTCCTCTATGGATTTTCTGCCTAGTGAACGTCTATATATCTGACTTTAATAGCTACATTTTAGCATTACTTTCAACAAAATATATTAGCTGTTATGTGTTTTCCAACTCTAGTTTATGATAGATTGTTCATTTGCTCTATATATAAGCAGGATATACAATTAATTACATTGAATTAAATGTAAATTAAAAATCACTATTTACCATCAAGAAATGTAAAATTATTTTTTTAATTCATTATAAATCAAAAAAAAACCTGGTTCTAGAACTTTATTATACTTCCAGTACTAAAACATTTAAAACCTGTTTTAGGTATTTTCGTTTTAGTGAAGGAAACAGATTTAAGGAGAATCTAGACGGAGTACTTATTATTTATGAATTATACACATATTTTACAACAACTAAGTTAACGAAAAATGTTTAGACGTTACTAAATGTACTATAAAGTGTAAACTACAATTGATGTATGAACCATGTATAAGATAAAAATAAACTTTAATTAGTATACTGTACGATAGCAAATTGTTAAGCTATTTAGATTAAGGAGGAATACGTTTTTGATTCCGATTGCATTACCAAATTATTTTCTTTGATACGAAATTATTGATTCTCCGACAACAATACTCAAGCAGGAAATGGTACGCAGTCTATCTGTAGATGTGTTGGCACAGTTTCCGTGAACTCCACCAACAATGCGTCTAAAATGTTGTATCGAACTTAGCATCACGATATGTGTTTTCAATATTTATAGTATTAAATACATATACACTATTTGTGTTTTAATAGTGCTAACGATCTGTATATTTGGAATTAGAACTTCAGTAACAAAATAAAGTTAAAAATTAAAGAAATTAAACAAGTACTTAGAAGAAATAAGTTATGGTTTTATTTCAATTATGTGGAAATCGTTCATAGAGATGGGGTTTAATTGCCTTTTAAATACTATAATATCCTTTATTGTCCTGCGATATCTCTTAAATTTCTTCACTGCAGCCTGAAAACTACAATTTTTATTTATTCTGCCAATCCAATGTTGTATCAATACGTCAAGGTAGATCATTTTCAATGGATTACTCAAACATATTGTTAGTAATTTTCATGAAAATCTTTAAATATATAATTCGTTGACAAATCTATAACTTCCTTATTTATCACAGTTATCGCATTATTATTTTAGTGTTTCATTAGTATACTCAATATTCTTATTATTAAATTACAGCACTTATGTAACTGGATATACTACTTAACTTAAAGAGATTTTATTAATCTAAAAATTAAACCCTCTATCTTTCTCTATATTACTTGTTTTATTTAGTTACCAGTAATACAAGTAACCACAGGCATGTGACATTGATTTTATTGAAGCTTAACTGTAGTTATCATATATATTGACGATGAAAAGATTTCTAGTTTATAGTTTATGATATAAACACTTTCTAATTGTTTAGTTGTAGGCAGCAAGGAGATGGTGGATACTGCGGAGCGATAATTGAGGTAGGACAGTGTGACTGTTCCAGGCAGATAACATTCTCGCCAAAAGGGCTCAAGGGACTAGTTGTCCAGAACACACGGTAATTGCTTTTCGGTTCTTGAAGATGAAGAACATTCAATCAATGTTTACGTAGCTAAATGAATTGAAAAATAAAAAAGAGAGTTTTATTTGAGTGTAATGGAACGGTCAGGATATTCATTTCATGATATCTGTAAAAAACCTTATCCGACATGGAGCCTCAAATTACTGTTTTCAATGAAAAAGATTAAATTAATTTAAACATTTTATAGTTTTTGCAGTCTTATAATTATCCATCGCTTGTGCTCTAAATATGTTTCTTAGTTATTATAAATAAATATACATAGAATATAAGTATTTGTTTGTATCACTTGTAAAATAAAAACAATTTAGAATATACATGGCATATTCGTTCAATACTTATAAAACCCTAGGCGTATTATACATTAATCTTTATATATGATCGCAAAATAATGTATGCAGTAGTCTAAGTCCAAATAATGCGTACTCATTTGAAAGTTGAGGCACTGTATCATGCAGTTATCTTGTATCTTTAAATCCAATGCTTAAGTTGAAGTGTCTTCTATATTATATAAACCCTAGAACTAACAGCATACTTCTTACAAAGTAAATGTTGTTATAGATAACTAGTTTGAGGTTCTATTGTTCTATAGACATTTTTCATAATTTTACCGTGACACTAAGAGTTAAAATTCTCTTTGTCTGTCAGCAACACATCTCGAAAAACACATACAACAACTATCATAACACATATAAATTTAGTTTATTATCACTTGTCGTGGTAAAATTTTATAATTGAACCACTGATTTTAAACCTAATTTGACATTCCAAAAATTAAATAATTATATAGCAACATTTTCCAAAAAGTAATCTTGATATCTACAGGCATTTCGAGTGTAACATTTTAACGTAGTGTGCAATTTTATTTCCACATAGCCAACAACGAGTTCCATCATGGTGAATGGAATTTGGCTAAGGGGTTTTAAAGCCAAATTTCTTACGTGATTTTATTACGGAGAGATGTAAAAATAACTTTTTTTATTCGATGTGATTACCTGTCGTTCTATTTTTCAATGGTAAATTGGTCGAAAGACGAAATTTTTATTGATCACCAGTGAAAGCAGTTACACGCTATGAGGTGTTGCTTACTCCAACTTTGCTTAATTTACATTCAATTGCATTATTAAAACAATAATATTGAAATAATATACACAGATTTTACTTACATGTTAAAAAGCATGAAAATTTACAAATGTTTACTAAGTTTCACATTTCATAACTACATTTCAATATTTGTTAATATTGAACTTCTATTATGGATAACATTGATACAGCTATAACATAATTTAACATTGCAACCAAAATAATCTAATTCATTTAAAATTTTATTATTTTAAAGTTAAATTATTATGGTGTCCTCAAATGGTACCTAAATAGTTAATCTATGAATTTATATGTGTTTGAATGTAAATAAGTTTACAAGTAGCCAATACAAGCTCCATCTTCAACATCAGTGTGTTTGATTGCAGAGCGCTCACCATATCCGCAACACACTTAGAACAAAGTAGATAAAACGCTAATGTCAAAATGTACATAGATTACTATTTAAAGTACTTACGATGTAATACGACAGATCGCTATATTTGTTAATGCAATTAGTTTATGTATCATGCTATAGTACCCAATTTTCAGTGTTAATGATTTAGGGGATAAGAGGTTAAGCAAAAAGCTAGGAATTATTATTTTAGGTTTCTAGAGTATAACAGCATTTCTTTATCATAAATTTTAAGAGCAAGTTTTAAATAAATTGTATTTCTGATGCTAAGTTGGTGATTGCTGTTTTGCCTCGAGATAGAATATTTATCTACATAATGCATATATAATTTTCTACTGAGATTGGATTCAAATAAACAAAGTTTCCTGAATGTTATGCGTCTATATGTTACAGGTATAATTGTTTCCTAAGGGAACGTATATTATTTACAACTGCATTACAATAATATAGTTATGTAATATGATGTCTAGTGCTCGAGCCAGCAAAATATAATGTCATTTTGATATTTATAAATTACTTTGCTTTCACCAATCACAAATACATCAATTACGATCTGGAAGCCAAAATGCAAAAGATTTACAAATCTTTATGACTGTATCATGTTTTAACAATACACTGGAAAGCTTCCTTTATCTAAATGTTGAGGCATTAATGACGTGGCTCACTCATAATCTCCTGGTAAATTATCAATTTCCCACACATATTGACTTGTAACATGGTAGGAAATTTCAAGAGTTTATATAAAAGAGATACCTAATCTTGTGATTTGAGTACAAAATAATTTACTAAGATTGATTGAGAAGTTGTAACATTACTTGAAATGAAGTATTCATTACTAACACTTTAATAGGTTGTATCTTTATTTTAGCTAATGCATATGTGATATTAAAAATGTCTTAGAATCAAACAAAATTATTAAAAAATACACAAATAGCCTTTGTGACACAAATACACTCAATTAGTATTCTATCGGCCCTATTATCGTTATTATTAAATTTTTTTTCTTAATTTTACAAATATTTTACATTTCTGCATAATTTATTGATACTTTCTTATAATTTTTTTTCCCAATGTTCCATTAATTTGGTATCAAATTCAACTAATATTATAAGACAAATATTCATTAAATAATAATATATTAGTCAATGGATTTAAAACTTTGGAGGAAACTTTTAATTAAACCTTGAGATTCTAACTAACACAATTTATCGATTAGTAAAAATAATATAAAATAATGGCACGATTAGCTTTATTTACATAGGTTTGCGGATATTTATGGAAGTGGCAACGTAAGAGCTTGTCAGTATTAAAACATAAAACTATTTATATTTATAGTTTGAATGCATAATCAGGATATATATGGATTGATAAAAATTATATTTTAGAATGTCTCCATAGAATAAAAACTACGATTTATGTTAGTGTATTTCCATATTAAGAAAATAATTTAGATTAATTAATTAAAACAAATATATGGATATTCACGTAATTTGCATAAAGTGTCCTCTCCTCTTTGATTAATTGTGTTGTGAGCCGGGGCTCAGTTTGGATATTTTGTCATTTTTTTTCCACCTCGGCCACTTTTGTCAGTCTGTGGGAGGGGGGGGGGGGGGTGATTTCGTTACATTATTTATTATTTTCTGCCTGGATGGACTGATTGGTCGAGGTCAGGTGGTTGACCTGGACTGATTACCGACCAGCTGTTTTACCGGCAGCTGCTTCTGGCCGGAGCGGTCGGACACGTTCGGCAGAGGCGACGTGTATCTCTGACTGTTAACTGCTCATCCTGATGCCCATGGCTGGCTAGTTTTCCGACTTTCGGCAGTTAATTGTTTTTTTCTTATTCTCTCTCTTAACTTAGTTGGTGCTTTTTCTCTCTCACGCAGACATATATTTTCGTTCATCGGTTAAAAGTAGTTTATTTATTGTTTTGTAACTTGTGCTCCTTGTGTACGTTTTCTTGTCGCAAAGTGTTCTATCCTGTCATTTCGTAACGTTAAAAATTGTTTATTTATTAACTATGCCAGTTAAATTATTATATTTTGCGCTAGTGCTTTCTAATTGATCCGTTCGGCGAACGGAAATTATTTATTTAGTAATCACTTTGTCTTTATTTAGTGTAAGCGAGACGGTACAGACTTTGCAAATTTTTTTACCTCGTGTTTTGTGTTGCGTGCAAAAATTGGGTAGCAACATTCATGATATATATTTTATTGTTTAATTGATTATTTACTTTAGATTAGCGTGAAAGGTTCAGTTTTGGTTTATAATTTAATTATTGTTATTTGGGAAATAATGTACTGTTATTATTTGTAAATTACATAATTTTTGTTAATGTAAATGTTACCAAGCTGAATAATTTAGTATGGCTGTTCTAGCCTATAAGTGTTTAAATATTTGAAAATTTGTTTTGTATGTTATATTTAATATTGTCACCAAGTAGTGTATCTTATAATACTTGGTGTATTGAGTTATTTTCTGGAAAAAGTTTTTCGATACTTAAAAGGTACTGTTAGCTATAGATGGTTATTTTTAATTGTTAAATTTAAATATTTTATATATACTTTGTGCCAAACATGATTAAGTTTTTATTATTTCTCGGCTTATAGTAAAACTTTTCTGAATATTTACTGGTTATGTTGGAATACAATAGGGTCTCCGTGAGTGCCGTCGACATGACTGGTGCGGCGAGTCTGCTCAAATGTTTTTTCTTCTTCTTTTACTAGACTTGAGAGGATTGGGTTTTATGAAGCGCTGCCAGATATTATATCTGGAGGAGGGCCAGTGTTAAGTAAACTAGTATTTATTTTGTTTAGTGACATGATCTGTAGTGGAGGATTTCATCTTTAATTCGGATTCGTGGAGGCAACTAAGCCCCCGCCTCCTTCTAAAGTCGGCTTTAAATATTTTTTTTTATTCTTTGGCTACAAACTTGAAACAATAACTTTTTAAAATAGTGGGCCTAGAAATTATACACCCTTTTCCCTCTCTACAGTTCATAATAATTACCAGTTCAAATTTATATTTACTACATGTCGTACCTGAAAATATGTTATTTATATGTCAAATTTCTATTTATTATGTTATTGTCAATATTGGAATTCTATTTATTTTTGTTATTTAGTTTGTAAGTTTTTCGGTGCACCGTGGTGCTGCAGTTAATTGTATTTTGAGTGAAAATGTTTGCCACTTAATTAATTATATTATGTACTGGAAATTTTGTCTCTCTTTGTCTCTCTCTCCACTAGTGGCATGTTTTCTTTTTTTTATGCTTTGCTCCGAGTTGAGTTTGGCAGGGGCGCGCTTCCGAGACCTCCTGTTGCGGTTGAGGAGACTTCCGGTGAAGTCTAGTTTCGCTAACTCGGGACAGTTAAACTCTACTCCGCCAGTCGGCCGAGTAATTAAACCACTTAAAAACAGACCAAATGCATTTATATATATATATATATATATATATATATATATATATATAATATATATATATATTTATATATATATACTAGCAGACCCGACAGACGTTGTCCTGTACACACGTCTTTAATTCAAAAATTTTAACTTTGATTAATCTGTAACAATCTGGGCTGTTTTGATAAAAATATCTATTAAAAAGTTATTACAATATATAATTTCATCACATGTACATTTAATCACACTTCGACCAACCGATAGTGTGTGAGTATAACATGAGTGATGTGAAATGTAGAGGATGTTTTAAATGAAAACTTACTTAATCTGAAGGTAAAAAAGTTGAAACAAACGATTTTTTTATTTCAATTTACAACTTGTTTTATCGTAATGCTATTGAATATTTTTTTGTTAATCCTTCAGGAGTATACACAAACAAATTAGATGATTTTCCGACAGGGCTGAAGTATAATAAGTGACCTCCATCACAATCGAATTATTGATATTTCTGAATAGCCTATATAACTACTATCCGAATTAGATTATAGTTATGTAAAGGCTGAAGTATAATAAGCAGCCACCATCACAATCGAATTATTGATATTTCTGAATAGTCTATCTAAATTACCGAATTTCATTATAGTTATTTAAAATTACAGTATAGTATAGGAACTGGACAACAGAATTTTATTTATCTAAAATACTAAAGAAGTATTCCGTATAGGGCTGAATTATAATAAGTGGCCACCATCACAATTAAATTATAGATATTTCCGAATAGCCTATCTAAAGTACTAAAATGATGAACTGAATTAGATTATAGTTGTTTAAAGGCTGAATTATAATAAGCGGCCAACATCGCAATCAAATATTTGATATTTCTAATTAGCCTATCTAAACTACCAAATTTCATTATCTTTATATTTATATTTCTTGTGTGCGTGTGTATGGAGCTGAACTCCTCCTAAATGGGTGGACCATCTTGGAATGTTTTACATTGTATCCAGCAGAATGCACTACGATCACAGTTTCAAATGTTTTCTATTTTAATTCCAGGTTTTCCTGACAGTTTGTGCTGCTATCAAATACGTGTGTTGTTTTGAAACATCGTGTAATTATTGTGTGAGTGCTAATTTTAATATTACATTAATAGAGATTGAAGATGTTTGAAGTACATACAAAACTATAGATATTTATTGAAGTTATTGAACTAATTTTTAAAATTTATTGAACAAAGTGAGTATATTGGTTGCATAACCTAAGTACCATACAAATCAAAAGGTTGTGTTTCTATGTGTGAATAACTATTGTTAACAGTTTGGTCACATAAGTTCAAATTAAGTAGCATATAAATCACATGATTGAATAACTATTCGTCCTCTTCCACGAAGACGTGGCATTTTTCTGTAAAAATAAAATTCTGTATAATAGTACACAATGAATATGAGTAACTTATTGAATATGTAATTTTAATTAAGTAACTTCTAGATAAAAATGTATAACAACGTAGACTACGGTATCTAAAATACTAAATAAGTATTCCCTATAGGTCTGAAGTACAATAAGTGGCCACCATCACAATTGAATTATTGATATATCTGAATAGCCTATCTAAACTAATAAAATGACGATCCAAATTATAGTTATTTAAAGGCTGAAGTATAATAAGCAGCCACCATCTCAATCGAATTATTGATATTTCTGATTAGCCTATCTAAACTACTGAATTTCATTATAGTTATTTAAAATTACAGTATAGTAACAGAACTGGCCAACAGAATTTAATTTAAAACCAATTCCTACATTATTAACAATAGTTATTAACACATGTGATTCTCTATTAATTTAATATTACAATTAGCACTCACACAATAATTACACGATGATACAAAACAACACACAAATTTGATAGCAGCACAAACTGTCGGGAAAACCTGGAATTAAAATAGAAAAAAATTTGAAACTGCGATCGTAGCGCATTCTGCTGGATCCAATTTAAAACATACCAAGATAAAAAACAATTTATTTATAAAAAAAATTAACTGATCAATCGCTGCACACTTAATATTTAGGAATTTCAGTTAAAAGTGTATTTTACTAAAACTGCCAATTTGATATCTGGATAACCTCTATTGATATTCCTGATTAGCCTATCTAAACTACCAAATTTCATTATAGTTATTTAAAATTACAGTATAGTATCAGAACTGGCCAACAGAACTTAATTTAAAACCAATTCTTACACTATTAACAATAGTTATTCACACAGTGATTCACATTTATTCACATGTGATTTGTATGCTACTTAATTTGAACTTATCTGACCAATTTTGACTGCACATTAAAAATGTAAATAACAACAAATTATTTTAAATCCTTAGTTTAAAACTTGATTATCTAAAATGTTAACAATAGTTATTCACACATAGAAACACAACCTTTTGATTTGTATGCTACTTAGGTTATTTGAGGTAATGCGACCAATAATCTCTATTCATGTACTATTACAATTTTAGTACTCACACAATAATTACACGATGTTTTATTTTTTATTTTCTTCTTTTTGCCTGTTGGCTTTTATAAACTTATAACGCGGCCACGTCGTACACTTTTTATAACTTCATTCTATTATATTTTAATATTATTTGCCGTATTTACTTTTGAAACATGAACCTTACAAAACAACACACACATTGATAGCAGCACAAACTGTCAATTTCAGTTAAAAGCTAAAACTTCCAATTTTATATCTGGATAATCTCTATCCTCCAAAGTGAGTACAGAATATATTGAAATAAGAAGTGGTGTTATTTTTATATGTTTATGCTTACTCTATGCTTTCAAGACTATTATTGATTAAACGTATGGCTGTGTTGTAATATTATAATGTTTACGTAGAACAATTGGTAAAAATTTAACTTTGCAATCTGCATTAGACTACTGATCAAGCACTTTATAATAATGTAATCTAAATGTAAACAAATGTTTCTGCCTCTTTGGTGAACTTCAGCTGAAAATATTCACAGCTGTTAAGTATCAGTTCACTTTGTATTAAGTGTCGAAGCGCAGTCTGTCGGATCCAATATAAAACACTCCAACATCAACAACAATTTATAATTAAAAATTTAATTAAATTTGACCGAATAAATAACTATAATGAAATTCAGTAGTTAGGATAGGCTATTCAGAAATATCAATAATTCGATTGTGATGGTGGCTGCTTATTATACTTCAGCCTTTAAATAACTATAATCCAATTCGGATAGTAGTTTGGATAGGCTATTCAGAAATATCAATAATTCGATTGTGATGGAGGCCACTTATTATACTTCAGCCCTATCGGAAAACCATCTAATTTGTTTATGTACATTCCTGAAGGATTAACAAAAAATATTGTACATTCAATAGCATTACGATAAATTAAGTTATAAATTAAAAACATATACTTGTTATAAAATTAGTAATTTAAAATTACAGTATAATATTGGAACTGGCCAACAGAATTTAATTTAAAACCAATTGCTACACTATTAACAATAAGTAGTTATTCACACATGTGATTTGTATGCTACTTAATTTGAACTTATGTGACCAATTCTGACTGCAGATTAAAAAATGTAAATTACAACAAATTATTTTACCTTGATTATCTAAATTGTTAACAATATTCACACATAGAAACACAACCTTTTGATTTGTATGCTACTTAGGTTATTTGAGGTATGCGACCAATATAGCCTACTCACTTCAATAAATTTGCAAAATGAGTTCAATAACTTTAATAAATAACTATAGTTTTTTATGCACTTCAAACATCTTCAATCTCTATCAATGTATTATAACAATTAGCACTCACACAATAATTACAGAATGTTACAAAACAACGCACAAATTTGATAGCAGCACAAACTGTCGGGAAAACCTGGAATTAAAATAGAAAAAACATTATGGCTGTGTTGTAATATTATAATGTTTACGTAGAACAATTGGTGAAAGTTCATCTTTGCAATCTGCATTACACTACTGATCAAGCACTTTACAAATTTAAAATATAAACTTTCTAAATTTTAAATGTGAACAAATGTTTCTGCCTCTTTGATGAACTTCAGCTAAAATATTCACAGTTGTTAAGTAACAGTTCACTTTGTATTACGTGTCGTGGCGCAGTCTGGCGGATCCAATGTAAAACACTCCACCATCAACAACAATTTATTATTAAAAAATTCATTAAATAAACTATTAAAATTGGACCGAATTATGAATCTAAACTATTCTTGGATCCAACTGAAGACACACAAAAAGTTTCATTAAAATCGGTCCACCCGTTTAGGAGGAGTTTAGTACCATACACACGCACACTAGAAATATATATATATATATATAAAGATTAATAATTTTACTTTGTTATTTTTACGGTTTCTAGTAATCATAAGTCTGACGCATCAAGGTATCCGCCGCCACTAAACGCTTACTTTCTCTATTTCTAAAAGATTCCAGTTTATAATTTGAATTCAGAATAAATAAATAATTTTTATCGAACAAGCTATTTCTAAAAGTTCAACACCAGCATAATCTTTTATTTCCTCTCTTACCATCGTAACCGATATATCTTAAATATTGCATTAAGGAAAAGTTGCTACAATTATTTAAATGTTTTCAATAATAGCTTTAGATTACTACTACTTTTTAATACTATCGTTTATTAAATATTCCTTTGAACTGTATTGCTATATTCTAAATTTTAAGCTAGAGACATTTTAAACTCCAACTTTGTCGTTGGTCTTTCCTTTATAATGTTAATTATAAGTTAATTTAGTTAATTTATAATGTTACTTATTAAAATATAATAATCCTATTATGAGTTGTGTTATGGAAATATAAAGGTAATACTAAATATTATAAATTTAAATTTTATTTTATTAAAATAAAGTAGATGTACTTTCCAATATATATATATATATATATATATATATATATATATATATATATATATATATTTAATTCCGTATATTATATATACTATTAGTTTTGCGAAGGAGATAACTAAATATTGTCTTGCATGTCCTATGATATAACTGATAAACCATTAAGAATATTTTTCAGCGTATGTATACTTTTTAGTTTTATATACTTAATGGAAATAATTTAACATAAGATTAACCAGATAAGAAAGGATTTTAATTTCAATGCCACCTCAGTACTTACAGAACATTAGTTACAAGTTTGAATAAAAAGTGCTGTCGTCCTAAGGATAAGGAGTTCCCAGCATTACATTCTAAACATAATGGACTGTATTTACCTTCTTTTTAACTTCTTCTACAGAATAAATCTCTGAAAGTTCTCTCTAAAAGAAATCTTCTTTCAGTTTTGTGAGATGGTTGGGAGAACTGTCCACATTTATCTATGTAAGTGCTCTTTCCTGTCCTGCAGCACTTAGCGTTTACCACTTGCTGAAATAATTTTACTGTGAAATGTAGGGACCGTATAGTTTTGCCGGAGTTAAAAGCTAACTCGCATTATTTCCACATTAATGAATAATGGAAGAATAATGTATATTTTATGAGCTAAGTTTAATTTTATTTTTTATGTCGACAACACGGTTTACCTTTATTTCTCTTGCATATTGAAATCATATAGTCTTCTTTTGTTTATACACACTAAGTATATCAATATCAAATACCGTTGTCCAAATATTCAGTTTATATTTATTCCATAATATAGTTTATAATTGTAAAATATCCCTACAATGTTAACATAACAAAACGTACAGTTTGCACGTAGCCATTATCTCAAAATGTCAAACTAATAGTTAATTGATAGTTTCGATATTTTATTTGCAACAGAATTTTTGGGCTTACAACTCTAAATTATGGCATGTTATAGTAATCGGTACTCTTTGTTACATTTACATACAATTTTCATTCTACTTTATGTGGCAAAAATATTGATACACATATCGATATATAATTAGGTATAAATGTTGCTTAAAATGTTCTTACACTTTGAAGAACAATATATATTTTGATGCTGTTATATGGCATAATCTCTTACATACATATATACATATTTTTGTAACTTCCATTAATGTTCAGATCATGGTAGTATTGGAATTTTAATGTAGAGGATATACTCTAAAGAAATGAGAAATATGACGAGAAAGTTTAGTCCCGAGGTTGACTGCAATATGCAGATTTCTATTAAAGAACCATAAAGATTAAAATGTCCTAAAGTTCTATTATGATATATATTCGTACAAGGGAGTTGCCTGAGTGACAAAGCGTATCACTCACTAGATTGGAGAGTCAATTTTTAATTTGTTTTCTGGGAGATGCAATTAGTTGCCTGTCCGTCTGTATTACTCTTGGTAGTAAATATCAAAAATTTAATGAGCTTTTAATTTTAAAATTTAATAAAATTAAGCTCTAATCTTTAAACATGTATTTAACGTCGGAAAAAACCAAAAATAATGTTTGTACCACATAAAATATCGTTCTAGTTTCTGATTGGTCGTTAAAATCACGCTATGATGAAGTGTGTGGTTTTCAGCCCCTGTTTTTTAATTTTATAATGTGGTGGTTCACAATGTAACATTATGCTACGTAAACATTTATTTGATTACATAGAGTTGCAATATCTACTTTTTCCAGTTACAGTTCACACAGTTACACATGTCTGTTTAGTGCGAATGGTGTTCTTATCTGATATTATTGTCTCACTAATATCATCATTAACAATATTACGATATTTATGTATCATTGCCTGCATTGTACAACATCAGTTATCCATTACATAGGTGCTAAATAAGAGGCAGGGTTGTCTCCATTTACAAATATAAGTTTCTTTGTTTTTATTAAGGTTAATACCCTACTTAGGCCTTGGAAAGTAGTAAATATCATCTTATGGAATTTATATATAAACTACTTAATTATTACTGTCCTTATAATCTTTTATTAGGTCAAGTTTTGGCTGGCCTGTTCGGGAAGTTTTTTCAAGGATAGATAATCTTTTGATTTAAATAATAGTGCAGGACATGTACGACAGATAAGGCAACTTTGATTGTTCTGTGCCTGTATGTATTTAACAATATATTACCTAGCCCTGAGGAATTTACAAGCAACATATTATCGGGCCTGCGACTAATGCCGTAAATCGTAATCACAATTCATTACGACCGTAGAGAATATACTGCTCCTACCTGTGATGTATGTTTCCTGCAATAATTTACAGTGAGAGAAGCACCTGGCTTTTGTATTCATAAACTGTTTCATACTGCAGACCATCCTAATGTTACACTATGTATATCTACCTAATGACAGTGAAAATATCTGCTTGGTTATTTTGGCTACCTACATACCTAGGTGTACTCAAAAAGACTCAAAAAACCTTTAAGAGCATTTTGATTTAAAAAATTTACTAATTTAAAAACCGACTGATTTTATGTTATATGTATCTTACGTAATGGTATCATATGCGTTAACAGTTAGAGAAAGCAAACAAAGTATTCAATTGTTTTGGTAGAAATTTCCAAATTATATCGCTATAACAAAATTATGATTTAGGCTCTTTAGATGCAAATCATATATTTATGAATAAGGTATTGCTTTAATTTATTTTTGTAATAATATGAGGGTAAACTCAAAGAAAAGAAACCCTTTAAATGATCCCTTATTAATATTTTGAAAAAACAAATTGAATTAAATTAGCTTTAATTACTATGAAATTTGTTTAGTTGCACCGTACCAATTCCAAAATATTCAGCTGAGTATTATTGAATATGTAACAAAATTTTGGTAACGGTGATTTTAAAGTAAATAATCCTTTTTAAATGCGGTATACAGTATTTTTCTTTGCTTAAGCAGCCCTTTAAAACATTTCAGCCCTCACTTGAATTTCAAATTATTTACAGATATGTCATGGGGCTCTTGATCGGTGGCAGAGAGTGTGTAAGAAGGATAAAAATTTGTTTTAGTTTCAAACTGAATTAAAATATTTTTTATCCTATAGCCAAATTAATAGTAAACATATTTAACCGTCACAGGCTTTTCAGCACCCTTATATGTTATCACTATCCATAAAACATTTTACCATTAAACATTAGTATAATAATTACTATAGTACTCGTACTGAAGAAAAAAAATTAACCTGCTTATAATATCTGTTGATTTGCACAGTAACCTTTACTTATAATAAATAATTCATTTTATTATAAATTATCACAACGGCATGCAAAGAAAGTAAAAATTAAAACACCATAATCAGAGACTGTATATTTATTGTACGGGTATTACCGAATTAATCATATCAGTCGAGGGGTTGGTAAATTTTAATTTATATCTGTATTTCCGTACGCATAATGTTCTCCTAAAAAACTAAATTACAGACTTGATATAATTCAAGAACCTTAATTCAATATCAAACAAGTTTACAGAGGAAACCTACCGAATAAATGGTGTTTACTTCATTCAATGGGATGGATTACAGTTTGTACCATTGGGGATGAATCTTTTCTAAAGTGTGTTACCTAAGTTTGATTACATTGTGTTCAACTCATAAACTTTTTATCAGATGAGTTATCGGTAAGACAAATCCTTTATCTAGAGTTTCGATGGATAGTACTTGTAGTTTACTTGAAATGTGTTCATTGATTGAGGTATTTTATGTTTGTAATGTAAATATCAATGGATCGATTATAACATGATTTTGTTTTAAAATTGTCTAAGCATAATATTAGTTCAAGGTTTAAACACTTTTTTTGGCTGGCTTTTTATTTACTTATTGTTTCAAATACAAGTTTAAAATGTGCAAAATTTCAAATATTTCGTTGTAATTTAATAATAATTAGTTCAATATTACATATGATTTTTTAATACATATTTTAAAGCTTTAAATTAACAGTCATAAAATTAAATTCAAAGTGTCGGTTAAATATTTCTTGTAATTTTATTATCTTGAATCAAGTTTATTCTAATGATACTCCCTACTACTTAAATATTAGGCTTATTTAATGCTTAGACAACAAATAATAACACTTACTTTCATTGGATTGCATTTATTACTAAGAGACTATATGGAGACTGCATAATCATGGACTACATGTAAAATTTTTCTAAAAAGACCTTATTTTAATTTATAAGATTTTTACAATCAATGAAAATATATCTATTACCGTTACCTCATTCTAATATTAAGTAATACTTGAAAGTTCTCAAATATACTATATGGAAAACCAAACAAAACTGGATTATGATAATTATATTTTACCAAGATATTTGTGATCGCTAGTAAATCATAAACCAACAATAATATAAATACGGTTGGTCCTCTTTATAAGCAAACCTAAATGGAAATCAAATTACTAAAATGGTTCAGAAAAGTTTAAACGATAAGAAAACCAAGAACAAATCAAGAATGTGAGTGACTGGTGGCTTGGTTTGTTACAAAGTATATTAATTAAAATCGCATTAGCTGCGCCAAGTCTTATCTATTTATTTTATTTTCGCGTATGGTGCAGCCTTTATATGTTATATTTAATTTTTCTTAAATCATGAACTGTACATTTCAAAAACATTTATTTTGCAGAGAAATTATTTTTCACAGATTAATCGTTCAAACTTTACTTAAATTTCAATTTAAGATTTCCATGTTTTCCTCTCTGGGCCGTCCCCCCATGGTTGGCATGTCATGGTAATAGCAAGGAAAAATAGTTTACATAGCCATATGACACTGTGCAAAGTTTATAGATGTTATCACCTATGGTTTTTAAAATATTAAGCCGTAAACATACTTTTCAAACGTCCTGTATATATATATATATATATATATATATATATATATCAAATAATGAGTTTATAATTCAATTGGGAGTAAATTGAACAAACTTCTAGAGACAGATTACTTATTGAAAGTACAGTAATTTTAAATGCTAGTAATTTTTAGCTAAACAGTACTAATTAACTTACATGCATTTCGAATACAAAATGATAACATGTTTAACATGTTAGTTTGTTTGCTATCGGAAATTGAAAACAATTAAGAGGTTCTTTGCTTATTCGATGCAAATTAGATCTGCGAGATAAAAAAAAATAGTTACTGCTGATAAAATGCATTCCTTCGCTTTATTGAATATATATATATATATATATATATATATATATATATATATATATTCAAATGTATAAATGGTAATAGCCTTATTTAATTTTAATAAACATTGAATCACAAAAAGTACTTGCTCCGCCGGGATTCGAACCCGGATCTCTCACTTGCCGGGTGAATGTGCTACCACTACACTACAGAGCGCTCACTTTTTCCGATTCAATTATTTTGTATTTTGCCGTACCTGTCACATATGCGTTTAAATAAGCAAACTAACATATTATCGGAAGACCAAATACCTGTCAAAAGACTTTTATTTACATTAAACTGTATATATGGCAATAGTCTTATTTAATTTCAATAAACATCGAATCACAAAAAGTACTTGCTCCGCCGGGATTCGAACCCGGATCTTTCACTTTCTGGGTGAATGTGCTACCATTACACCACATAGCGCTTACTTTTTCCGATTCAATTATTTTGAAGCCATAAATGGCAAGTACTTTTTGTGATTCAATGTTTATTGAAATTAAATAAGGCTATTGCCATTTATACAGTTTAACGTAAATAAAAGTCGTTTGACAGGTATTTGGTATTCCGATTATATGTTAGTTTGCTTATTTAAACGCATATGTGACAGGTACGGCAAAATACAAAATAATTGAATCGGGAAAAAGTACATTTTACGCTCTCAGACCATATTGAGTTAGAAGCGTCACTCATCAGTGTCAAACATCTCCTTTGACACAATCTAGGCATTGAATGAAGGAGCAGCCGCCGCTTTACGCAAAGCGTAATTAATTGGCTTTGATATGATTTCATATCGTATATAACTTGAACATTAACACAGGAACAGTTTCCTTAATCATTGTGGGAATATTATAAACGACTTCTAAGTACTTTAATTACCAGGTCACAACACACTTAATGTTTTATTATTTATTTAATTTCATTATCATGCTTTAAAGCAGTTACAAACTATTTACATTGTAGCAGTACCGTTGAAAGCCTATTCTTTATATCGTCGCCTCCCCATTTATACCTTTATAAAACCTAATTTTTATAAAATCACCTATGCTTTCACCAAGCTTTTAAAGATCTTAAACTTTTTGTAATTACTTTAAGTGAGTGGCATGTAATGTGGAAGAGTACTTAACAATAATATTACTATATGAATAAACAATTAACAATGTGACATATGACATTGTTAAATTTATTTCAGCGACTTAGAAATCTACAATGTCTATGTATCTTAATATAAAACAATTACCATAATTATAATCCATGTAAAAACGTTTAAAATGAAAAAAAACACTTTTAAATAGTAAGTTTTCCGTAAATGTGTTTAGCCCAGGATCTGGTTCTCCTAGGGTTTAAAATTTTCTATTAGGGAAATGGAGGTTATTTTAAAGAAAGGAGTTTTTCTTACCACCATTTTATTGATATTTTTCGTAAACGTTGGGGAAGTCAAAAACTTTGAAATACGGTTTAG
The DNA here is from genome assembly GCF_021130785.1 of Homalodisca vitripennis. Classification (NCBI taxonomy): domain Eukaryota; kingdom Metazoa; phylum Arthropoda; class Insecta; order Hemiptera; family Cicadellidae; genus Homalodisca; species Homalodisca vitripennis. The sequence goes on along the minus strand of NC_060213.1, from coordinate 94,512,047 downwards.
TGTAGGCCACATTCGGAATAAGAAACTAAGACCTGGATATTATCATCTGTCTAAATCTACAAATCAAATTTCGAAAATTAAGTAATAAATTAACATATTAAAATAACTAAATTTATAATTGTATTTTGAAAATTTAAAATATTTCATGCACTTTTGCTAGGTAGCAAGTACCACAGTGACAACTATATACATTTAATCACAGGGTTCAAAAGGTTCCAAATAAATATATATAAACACTCTAATGCCATTAATCAAAATTTGCCGTCTATGATATTTTGTTATTACTAACAACATTTAATTTATCCTCTTTATAGATCACATATTGTAACAAAAAGAACGCGTCAAACACCAACACGCAGAAGTGCCATAACTTGCAAACAATCACGGGAATGATAAAGATAACGTCAGCTGATGTATTAAGTACGAAGACTTCCTGAAAGTGCCAACCTGTAGGATGTGTAGTTGATTTTAATTAGACTACACAATTTCACGCTACAAGGTGAGAAGTGATGGTTAAACAACACGCGTCGCCTATAAGGACAGAAAGGAACAGGAATATTTATAATCTGCGCTGAGTCTGTTGAGAAAAGCTTCGACAATAAAAAATGGTTTTCAACAATTTAGGGTGCAATCAATTCTAAATACATATCGTTACAAAAGGCAGTGAAGTGATAAATTATATATATTTTTAAGTTATAGTTATTCTACTACAGTTTAATAAATTCACGTATAATTTAATGGAAGCGATATATCGGAATCATCTTTAATATTATATAATGTTTCTATAAGAAATAATCGACTACAATTAATGAGTACTGTAAAAAAAAGAAAAATATAAAATTGAAATTCCTAAAGTAGTATTCAAACAAAACGACTTGTTGTTTTTGTATGTACTTGTAAATAGGTCACGTGTTTAAATAATGTTTATATCAAGCATATTATATTGTTTTTTGTATTACTATAATGTTTTTCGTTATAAACAGTTTAAAAGAATAAACTTTGTCCCATGAAACATAATATTAGTTATTTGCGACGTTGATAGTGAATATAAAACATTTTGGGTGTAAGGGCATAGCTATCTTTCTTATTGTGTTTGTGCAATGTTCTTCAACCAAATAACTCCATTGAATCATATACAAATAAAGAATCAACAGTAATAAATCAAATCTAAATTAAAGCAACTCTATGAGATCAAATATGTGTGTCTTAAAAGACATCTTTAGTTAAATATGATCTAGTATTATGAATAATAAAATCAACCAAAAGCTCGTCTACTTTAAATAGTAATAAAGCACTTAAACACGATAAATATAACTTTCTGTGACAAACAAGAGATGGAGGATTTTAATAATTGCTTTTAATTGAAGAAGCTCAGCAAATAAAGCGTGTTATGATGCTTTCTCTTTATTACTTGGTTTTCATCGCATAAAATATTAAATTCTTGCTATATACAACGTCGAAAAACAGCGAAATACGTAATGAAACTGACCAGGTGTTAGAGGTATAGCACAAATTTATTATTATTAATAATTTAAGTATAATATGATTTTTATTTCTAAGTGAACATTTAAAATTAATAGCAGTTGTATTGTTTGGCCTTTTACCGAAAAATAAATCGTATTCATTTCCTTCATTATTTTAATATAAACTAAACGTGAAGTTATTTTTCGTTAAAAATTACTCTCCGATAATTTGTACAATTAAAATTCATGTATCCTCAAAAAATATCAAAATATTTTCTATTCAGCATTTAATAAACATTTTAACAAATTGTTTTGGGGTTTGAGACATCACTGTAATTTTCATTTACAAATATAACTTTTAGCAATAAGTTGCGTAAGTCGAAATTAAAGAATAATTACTTATATGCTAAAAGAGAAGATAGAATTACACCAAGGATATATATTTTCTTTTCCATAATGAGATATTAGTTAGGTAGTTAAATTTTAGTTTATTTTTCCAGAATTTTCCTTTCCTTGATATATTTAACTTTTATGTTTAACAGAAAAATATGGCTATTTTCATTTAAAATTGAGATATAACTATAATATTTTGATACAAGGCAATGTTAGGCTTTTTAGGTATTAGCTATATGTAATACCTAAATTCTCCGTAAATGCCAAATATTGCATATAAATCACTTACAAATAAGAATATAATAAGCAGAGATATGGGTATATTGATTGATCAGTTAAAATGGTGTATTGTAAAAATGTATTTATTTGTCCTGTTTAGTGCTTCAAGCAATAAGTTGTAGTTGAATAATATAGATGCTTCTACATATAACCATAAAAAGCTTTTTTCGTTATATTAAAATTTTTTTAATTTTTGATTTTTTTCAGATTGCTTAGTATACAAGGCAAATGATAGCGTAAAATGTTGGAATCCCACAATGTTTAATGTCAGTAAACTTTGACATTAAATTTTTGTTTTACATTTCATACATCTTTCTGATAATACAAATAACATGATTGTATTTGTGTGTTAATATGAAGTAGCCTTAAGTACTATTTGGCTTAAACACAATCGAATATAATAATATAGTATTTAGTCTAGTATTTAATTGAAATGCCTCGAGAGAGAAGTTGCTTGCCAATAGAAAAGGGCATAAAACAGGACTGTGAAGCACCTATATCTGTAAAATTTAGAAGTTTAAAGTTTTTTAAAGTTTAATAATTATAACTAAACTATTGTTAATAGTTAAAATGAATTCAAAGCGAATATACCAGTAAATGTTCATATGAAATGAACCGAATACCAAACATTATAATATAAAAAGAAATAATTTGATTTAAATCATATCAACTACGTATTTTGTAAAAGATTAAAATGTAGTAAAACCTTTCAAGACTGTTATTAAACCAAAACATTTTAAATATATACGGTCTATATCTCATAAGCACAAAAGCTTAGGGTTCACTAAACCATATTCTTGAGAGCTGTAAAAGCATTCCATAAAATTTATTTTATCATAAATATCTCACAGATACCCTCAAATATTTCCGTTGTATAAGCGTTCACAGCCATATAATATATACTTAAAACTGTCATGTACATAAATTAAATGAACGTTTAATGTAAAGTACTATGAATAATTATTGGAATACATATGTGGGTGGAATCTGCATATTAATATATCCTGTGTGCCAACATTCTAATGAGTAATATTTACTATCAATGCGTGGTTCGTATTTTACTACAAACCACATAAAATGATAATAAAATAATTTTTATTGTAATATGATATTTTTAAGAGACCGCAACTTATGGAAATAAAGTTTGTTTTATTGTTGGCGTGACTCAAACTATTTGTAAGTACGGTTTATATAACGGTGGTAAATAAGTTATTGCATTTCATAATGCAAAAGCTTGTGACATTATGTCTCATGTGCCTTGTAGTTATTGTATATATCAGTAGTAGAGGGTCCTGTCACAGTAGCCAGAGTCCCTCAGGAGTCTGGAAACAACTAACTAATGTATGCTCTGGACTATTAGTTAGAGTCCCTTGATTCCCTCAGTTGACTCCGTTATCTTCCGGTGACTGTATCTGCACCATTAATATATCTAGTCACATGTAAATATCAATAATTAAATTATCCAAATGTTAAGTTTGTGGAACATATTTCCTTGCTGACGCTATTTTATCTTTCTGCCTGTTAATCCTGTTTTGGATATAGGATGGCTTTATACCTAAATAGTTTTTTTATATAAAACACATTTATATCATTAAATATTTTACATCATGAAATATTTGGCCTCAGATATTTAAAAACGACTAAGTAGTTTTCTACCATGTATTACGGCGAACAGTTACTGTTATCGTAAAAATATATTACATCGACTAAAATTAAAATCAGTTCGTTCATTACGTTTTGTATATATGTAAGTGATAAAAATTGAAGACAAAGTTCAATATATATCACTACTATTACTACAAAACTTTTTCCTGTAGAAATACTTTCTTCCTAAGAGGAGAATGTAAGGCTCGTCGAAGCAACATATGTACATCTGTAAATACCACATTAAAAACAGTTTAAACTAAAAAGAAATCTAAATTTCGTTACTTATAAAGTTTTTAAAAAAGAGACTATGTTTTGCACGGATTGAACTATTTCCTAAACTTGGGTAGAAAAGAAGTTAAAGCTGTCACAACGTTTTACATCCACTTTCCAACTGAGGCAATAAGACTATTTTTACTGGTCAAGTAAAATTATTAAAAGCCCTTTGATTCTTTTGACTAGTGCCTGTTTAAATTAAAACAGTTAAAGTTAATATGGAGTACACCTTTAGTTTCAACTAGTATTGAAAGTAACATAGGCCTAGGCTTGTTTTGTAATTTTTATGAAGTTGCAGCTTGGGGTTGGATTTGACGTGCTGACATACATATAAGTGCTTTAATTACTTACAAAAACTAAACTTTCTTTCCAAAATGTTGAAACATCCTTTCTTTTACAAACTTTTAAAACTATAGTTTGCCACCTTGAGGGTTCACTATTTTATAATATACCAAACCCTAGTGGACTCTTTGGATTGATTGATATGTCAGCTTGCTTGATTCAGCTTCGGGTGTTTAACTTACCTAAATTTCAGTTTAGCCTAATTTAAGCCTCAAGTGGTTAAATATTTTTTTTTTTCCTTTGGTCTTTAATTTCTTAATTTTTTAATTTTTCACTGGGGTTTTTTTTTGGATTCTTGGCCTCAAAAGAGTTTTTTTTTTTGGGGTGTTCTAAATTATTTACAGTTTAAAGGGAGAGTTTACTACTTTGGGCTTGTGTCTTATTCACTTGGGACTTGTTGAACTTTATGTAGTAGTTACCTGTAGCGCTACTTTACGACTTGCTCCACATATTTTTTGCTCTTCTACGGTACAGTTGCTCTTGCTTTTGATTAATTTTTGTTTACTTTGTTTCCCTCTCTTATTCTTTTAGGTTTTGAAAGGTGTTGTTAGTTTTTTTGAATACTTTGAACTTTCTCAACCTTTTGAGAGGAAACAAATTGAGTCTACCCCCGACTGATGGCAGCCGACATTTTTTGCTCTGAAAGCCAAACTTTTGATTTTTTTTTCTGCCTTCACCTATTAGTGATACTGGAAGTTGGTTTCATGGTAATAATAAGGCAATGTACTTTATGCTTTTATTTATTTGTAATACTATAAATTGAAATAGTTTTTTTTTTAACTTGTACTTTTTGCATACACCACAGTAAAATTGCTCTAATGATTTTCTGAATACTTTTTGCTGTGACTTTGAGGTGTCCCAAGTCAGGGAAACTTATTAGGTCGGCCCATGTTTCCCACCTGAAGAAATAATTTGGGCCTATCTAAGACCAAAGCGCCGCTGCCGGGACGTTTATAGGGATGGTTTAGGGCAAAGTGATGTTAGTTTAGTTTTTTCTGTCTCCTTCTTCTTCTTCTTCTTCTCTTCCTTACACCACATTAACACTCTGATACTTTTACTCCTCTTCTTTTTACAGTACATATACACGGGGGGATCAGGATTAGCATTGGCTGTTTAGAGAATTTTTTTTGCTTCGGAAATTTTTCTAGGCTGTACATTGGGAGTGAATTTTATGTTTATTTATTTTTAACATTCCCTAATGCAGTCGCGCAGCCTGCTATCCTTGGTTCGGCCAACCCATTACATTTTACAACACAAGCTTACATTTTTCTTTCCCTTTTCCTTTTCTTTGTCTTTCTCTTGCTTAGTAGGGTCAGTCTTTTGGCAGTAGGTGGAATTCTTTGTTATTCAGCTAAGTTAGCAGCGATGGATAGGTTTAGTTTTTATTGTTGAAAATATTGTTGAAGATTGTAGTTTGTCTATATATTTTTTGTAGTTAGTTGTTGTTGTTATCTCTTTGTGTCTTTAAGACTTTATAATTTTGTCTCTGAAGCTGCTAAATGTTCCAGCAGCTATCTTATTTATTTGCTGTTTAGTGTTTATATTGGAAGTGTTTTTTTTTTACTGTTGTTACTGTTATCCTTTGAAGGCTTTTTTATTGTTATTGTTTTAGAGGTTTATTGATTGTTAACCTAATTTTGTTGGGTTTTGGCCCAGTTAGTTTTTTTTGGGTCTCTTTTCCGTAGGTTTCAGGGTTTTTTTTTTGCCTTTCCTGGCCAACACTTAGAAACTAGTTGTTTTTTTGTTTTTAAAGTTCCTAATTAAACCACTTTACCACGACCAAAATGATTTCCTTACTCCGTTAAGCTCTTCCCGTAGCTCTACAGTTTTTCTTTCACGCCTTTTAAGAGCCTGAATTTATTTGCTCCAAGTCTCTAAATTTAAAAAACTAGTATGGAAAAATAAAACTTTATTTTGTCTTTTCCCACTGGCCACCAATTTTTTTTCTCAGCCGTCCCGTAGGGGGAGGAGAGTACTGGCCCACTTTTGCTAAATTTTGCCAGTACCAGGTTTTTACCTAATTAGCCTTTACAACACGAACTTGGGTCTGTTGATATTATGATGGGTGTAATTTTCTCATATTTTTAATTTTCGCTTTGGAATGGTCTCTTCATCCCTTCTGTTCCTCCCATCTTTCAAAAAAAAATACAGACCTTATGTCTGGAGTTATACTCTCCCGGTGGTCCAAGGAGTTCCGCCAGCCGTTCGGGGTTTCCATTCGGGTGCTTAAGTGGCCCTTGGGTTCCGGGGTGGAGATACCCGGATGGTGGAGACTTTAGGAAGTGCTTTGGCTAATAAGCTTTGGCTAATAAGTGTACACTTATTTAATTTCCTTCCCAACCTTACTGGAACACCCTCTTGTAGCCTTTTGACCACCAAGCGTATTAGTGATGTAGAAACAAACGAAAAAACCCATCCTTGTGTCAACACTTCAGACCTTTATTTATTGGTAGCTACCACAGAAAGTAGTTAATTTTGTTCAAGTTTTTTTTTACTACTACTAGGCTTTTCCTCAAGACTCTTTAAACTAAAAAGATTTAATCTTGAGTAGTGTGGTCAGTCGGAATGGATTCTAGCCGTTACGCTTTTGGAGCGCCTCGCGAGCGTGCAGGATATCCATACTAGAGCTATTTCTAGCTGTTTGCTAACGACAGCAGTACCAGTTGTAGTCTCTAATCTTTCCGTCCTTGTCTTCCTACCTTATCCTTTTGAGTTTTTTTCTTTTCTCTCCCGGGGTAGAGGGGGAGGATGTGGCGTTTGCCACTTTATTTTGTTGGTCTTTGGACGGACCGGGAGCTGTTTCCTTACAGCTGGTCGAGCCATCTGTTTTACCAGATGGTTGTTCTCTTTCTAGATGTTTCTTTGGCTTTCTGGCTTTTTGATTGGTTCTAGTATTTTCAGGTTTTCTAGATATCGGGAATTAGGTTTCTTGTTCTCTTCTCTTCTGACTTCCATAGGGCAAGGACATCTTGGAGTTTTCTGTGGTCGGAGTTACAAAATCAAAGCTGGCTGCCCGCTCCCTCTACGAACCGGCACGGTGTTTTGGTGTTAATATCGTATGCCTACCTTCCAATCAACGTTTCACGACCTCGTTTAATATTTAGGACCCAGTCTTTCCAAATTCAGTTTTCGAATATCGTCGCAAATTGGTAGCAGAGCGTGGTTTGAAATGGAAGGCTAGGCTTGCCGGTGGGAGCGGAGGAATTCTACACAGCTATGAGAGCTAAGTCCTAGTTTTAAGTTTTTTTTAAAGGGGTAGACGTTTTTCTAAATTTTTTTAGTTTTCTAAATTTTCCTTACACTGCCTTTTCTTTTACTCAAAATGTTAAACTTTTTCGAAGTAGCTTGTTTTTAATGTGCAAGTCTGAGCCTAGCAGTTCTTGCAACCAACTGCTACCTAAGCCTAGTTGTGTAATAATTGAACATGTGAGTGGCAGTATTTCTTAAACTTTAGTAACTTATTCTCCCTAATTATTTAGGCATAGGTATTTGGTTGATTTTTTCTAGCTTAAAATTTTACTTTAAACCAATTTTAATAAATTTTTTCTCTCACCAAGTTAACTCTTAACCTAACTTTTACTTTCACCTACAGTGTAGCCTGTTGCCTTAAACATACCTGGTACTTAATTACTTGTGCTTTCTAAACTTTAATTAGCACCTTTTAGTATTTTAATTTAAACTTTGGCTCAGATCTGTGCAAGTAAAGTCGAAGGATTTCATAGATGCTGTTGGTGACTGCGTATTGTACTGCCGCCTATGTATAGCCTACCTTTTGTTTTTAAAGTTCTTAGCTTTCTGGTTAATATTTGAACCCCCCATTCAGTTTCACCAGATTATTTACTTTGGGTTGGCTTATAATTAAAAGTGTTCTTTTTATATAACTTGCTTTCCTTCTGATATTTCATCTCTACTTCTGATTTAATTAAAATTTTTAACCTTTCCACACCTACCATTAGTTCCTAATGCAATTAATTGTTGTTATTCTAGGATTTAATTAATTATTTAGTTATTTATTTATTCTTCCAGCGGATTTACTCCACTTGTACATGTTTTAAGTTGATAAGAGTTTAAATTTTTAATAGCTCTAATTTGATGATTTTGTCTACTGCGTTGAATTTATTCGAGTCTTACACAATTTTGTTAATTAATCTTAGTCTATACACAAGGTAAGTGAAGTGTTACTGTTAAATTTATCTGATATTTTTCTACTTAGAAACATGTCAAACTTTTATGTAGGCCTATGCTATTTGATTGTTCGGGGCAGTTCAAGCTTAAGGGGTTGATTTTAGTCTAACAGTTTGCAATTTTTTTTCTAAAACCTTCTTCAAAACTTTAATGTTATTGTAAAAATAATAATTCTTTCATAGTCTATTATTAAAAGCCCTTTGATTCTTTTGACTAGTGCCTGTTTAAATTAAAACAGTTAAAGTTAATATGGAGTACACCTTTAGTTTCAACTAGTATTGAAAGTAACATAGGCCTAGGCTTGTTTTGTAATTTTTATGAAGTTGCAGCTTGGGGTTGGATTTGACGTGCTGACATACATATAAGTGCTTTAATTACTTACAAAACTAAACTTTCTTTCCAAAATGTTGAAACTTCCTTTCTTTTACAAACTTTTAAAACTATAGTTTGCCACCTTGAGGGTTCACTATTTTATAATATACCTAACCCTAGTGGACTCTTTGGATTGATTGATATGTCAGCTTGCTTGATTCAGCTTCGGGTGTTTAACTTGCCTAAATTTCAGTTTAGCCTAATTTAAGCCTTAAGTGGTTAAATAATTTTTTTTTTCCTTTGGTCTTTAATTTCTTAATTTTTAATTTTTCACTGGGGTTTTTTTTTTGGATTCTTGGCCTCAAAAGAGGTTTTTTTTTTTTGGGGTGTTCTAAATTATTTACAGTTTTAAGGGAGAGTTTACTATTTAGGCTTGTGTCTTGTTTCACTTGGGCCTTGTTGTACTTTATGTAGTAGTTACCTGTAGCGCTACTTTACGACTTGCTCCACATATTTTTTGCTCTTCTACGGTACAGTTGCTCTTGCTTTTGTTTTAATTCTTTTGTTTACTTTGTTTCCCTCTCTTATTCTTTTAGGTTTTGAAAGGTGTTGTTAGTTTTTTTTGAATACTTTGAACTTTCTCAACCTTTTGAGAGGAAACAAATTGAGTCTAACCCCCGACTGATGGCAGCCGACATTTTTTGCTCTGAAAGCCAAACTTTTGATTTTTTTTCTGCCTACACCTATTAGTGATACTGGAAGTTGGTTTTCATGGTAATAATAAGGAAATGTACTATATGCTTTTATTTATTTGTAATACTATAAATTTATAATAGTTTTTTTTTACAACTTGTACTTTTTCACACACCACAGTAAAATTGCCCTAATGTTTTTTCAGAATTTTTTTTTACTGCTCTCTAGTTTGTGTGGAATATCTGTCCACGCTCTCATGTGTCTTTGATTAATTTATTGTTTAACTTGTTTGTTGTGATTTGTGTTTATTTTTTGTTGATTATTGAACCTTTTACGAGATGAAGTTCTTCGATTTAAATAATGTTCCAAAGACTGTGTCTTGGATTAAAAAGTTGACTATTGAGGAAGCCCGCGAACAATGCAAGCTATGGGGAATTAAACCCAAGGATAAGCTTGATGCCATGCGTGTGCAGCTAAGTGAATTTGTGGCTCGGTCTAGCGAAGGGGTCGTGAGTGACTTGGAGGAATCTGCGGATGAACCAAGGGTACCCGTGACGGATGATTTAGTGGATAATCCCAGTTTAAAACAGGACGAAGTAGGAACTTGTACTGTGCTGCCCCCTGTAGTGCCGGTGGATCTTGGTGGTTTAGTGAAGAGTCTGCATACAATGACCTTAAATGCTATTGAAGCGACTGCTAAGACGGTAGCCCAAGAAATTGCAACCCAAAATAGGCCATATAACAGGGACGATGTCTCATTCCCTAACATTTTGCGGGATATGCTTAGAGAGGTACCCATTACTTCTGGTACAGATTTATTTCAGCTAACAGAATTTCTCGTAAAAATCCAAAAAATAGTAGAGTTAAATTTAGGTTCAGATAAAACTATTCTATTAAACGCTGTGGCACGCACTGAAGGCAGACTTCGTGATGTGTGGATGGGTCTCGTGAGTGCTGACTCTACCTGGCCGAATGCTCTGCAGACAATTAGGTTTACCTTTTTCTCATCTAGGGCCATTAGAGACATTCAGTCTAAACTCATGTATAGACAACAACGACTGTCAGAACCTTATGCTGATTATCTTACTGACATTGTTAGCATTTTCCAAATTCTTGGACCAGAAATAAGTGATGGCGAGATTTTTACAACAATTTTTACCGGTCTCAACCCTCATACTAGGGCAGCTTTTTGCAGGTCTTCAACCCCCTACCACAGTACAACAACTGAAAAACATGGTTTCCATGATTGAGAGTTTGACGGTCAACACTGTTCAAGCTCCGTTAGGGTATGGCAATTCTGAATCTCAGGAAGCTGCAATAGATTCTAATAAAAATGTCACTTATGATAATACTAATTTACAATACGCTGGACATGTTTTCCAAAATAATCGTTATAATAACAGAACATTTTACCGTGGTTCGGGTACAAACTTCGACCGAGACACCGCTAAGAGAACCCCCTATAGCACATTTTATCCAAACCATTCGTTTGGAGGTAACCAAAGGCAAGGAAGCGGGCCTTACAATAATAGTAGACCTTACCAGAACTTTCTTTCTCAACCCAATAATTCTAGGCAGGGCCAAGTAAGGGCAAATGGCTATGATAATGCTTTCAATCAGCGGCTGAACCCCAAGTTTGTAATTCTAATCAATTGCAAGATAATATGCTACCAGGGAACAATAGTAGGCCAAACCAGGAACGGAGGTTTTCCTATTAATAGGAATAATCAAAACCATAATTATAGTTCCGCTAATCCTGCGGTTAATTTAAACTCCAAAAGGGGAATTCGCTGAAAGGGCCGGCATTCCCCAAGAAGACTAGGCCCATTAATCCTTTAGCTCCGGCTTTGCCCAAGGTCAAACACCCTAGAAATTCCTATTGCTTTTTCTAACATTAAGTCTTCTGCTGTGATTGATACTGGTTCTACCAGATCTATCGTAGCTAAAAGCGTATTTGATACTCTCTCTAAACTCAAGGGTGTCGTGAAGAAAGTTGAAGAAACTTCATTGACGGCTACAGCTGCAAATGGTTCAGATGTCTCCTTTCAATTTTTGGCCCATATTCATTTCAAATTAGCTTGTTTCTCTTGGACTTTCCCATTTCTTGTTACTAACAACTTACCGGTTCCTGTTTTGATTGGACTCGACTTCATTCAGGCCTCTGAAATGAGCATTAATGGCGGCTCAACGCCAGGTGTCTTTTCCCTTTGACACTTCACTAGTTGTAGCCGAAAACCAAGAGGATGAACAGGCAGAGGATGTTAGTTTGGGACCTATCTTTGGAGAGAGGCTTGATAATTCCCAAGTTCAGACATTTAAAAATATTCTGCGGTGTTTTCCCGAAACTGTGACCAAACAGCTGGGTAAAACTAACCTTTTTGACTTATTCTATCACTGTCAGTCAAGTCAGACAAGCCGTTCAGGTGCCGTCTGTATCATTATGCTCCCCCGAAAATGGCTTTAATTCGTGAGCATATCGAAGGCCTTCTGGAGAAAGGCGTTTATTAGACCTTCAACTTCCCCTTACTCCAGTCCAGCAATTTTTAGTACCTAAAAAGGGAGGTTCTTCACGCCTGGTGGTTGACTTCCGCGCCTTAAACAATGTCTTGGAGCTCGATTCAACTCCGATGCCTACGGTAGAGTCTTCTTTTCAATTTCTAGGGCAAGGCTAAGATCTTTTCTATGTTAGACCTTGGTGTCCGCTTACAACCAGATACCACTTGATGAGGCTTCCAAGAAGTACACTTTCATTTGTCACAAGCACTGGCCAATGGGAATACAATTACCTCCCTTTTGGTCTAGCTAGTGGTAGCATGATACTGACTCAGTTGATAAATAAAATCTTTGGTGATGTGAAATTTGATTTCTTGTTCTGCTATTTCGACGACCTTGTTATTTTTTCTGAAAATCTGGAAGATCACCAAAGACATCTCGATTTAGTCCTTGACCGACTTAGTAGGGCAGGGTTTAACAGTTAAACCCAGAAAAAATGGTCATTGCCTCTCATAAAATAGAATTTCTAGGCCCACGTCTTCGAAGATGGGGAAAAGTTACCATCAACCCAAATAGAACTCGCCCTATCGACAACTACCCTCAACCCAAAAATACTAAGCAGGTTAGCAGGTTTCTTGGAATGTGTGCCTTTTATTCTAAATTTATTCCAATTTCCGCGTCAATCTGTGAGCCGTTGAATAGGTTAAAGAGAAAGGATGTAAATTTCATATGGGGTGAGGAGCAACAGAATGCTTTTTCACAAACTTAAACGGTCCTTTAGTCTCTGCTCCGGTCCTACGCTTACCAAATTTTGATGCCTCCCGTTTTATTCTGTCAACTGATGCTTCAGGTACTGCTGTAGGTGCAGTGCTGTCTCAGGAAATCCAGGGCCAAATATAACCCTATAGCTTTTGCGAGCCGTCCTTTAAATGTACACGAGAGGAACTATTCAACTTTCCGCATTTAGAAGGCCTCATTGGCAGTAGTACGTCTATGGCTCCTTTACAAAATTTAGACAATATTTTAGAGCATCGTTCCTTCACGCTTGAGACTGACAATTCCTCACTCTCATGGTTACTTAAACAATCCTCGCCAGGTAGGAAAAATAGCACGTTGGACCACTCTCATCAATTGCCTTTTCAATTTACTGTCAAGCATGTTAGGGGCAAAGACAATGTTGTGGGCCGACTGCCTCTCGCGTTTATTTGAGCCCCAAACCGAATCATCACAGAGTTCTACTATTCAAAATAAAACCGACTACACACAGGCTTTTATTTCTTTTTTCTGTACCGGAAGCCTTCAAAGACATCAAAGGCCACCAAGAGCAAGATACTCAAATTCGCAATATTGTGAAATCTTTGAAGGGTACTAATCCCAATCAAAATTATTCTGTAATTCAAGGCATTTTAGTTTCACCAATTTGCCTAATCAATCCAAACCTAGAGTAGTGGTACCTAGCAAACTCTACGACCTATTGTTTAAAGTTTACCATGAGTCACCTCTCGGAGCTCATCTGGGATTCAAGAAAACTTGGGATCGGATTAGTCAAATTTTCTTTTCTACCGACCTGGAAGCAGGCTATCCAAGAGAGGGTAAAGGCTTGTCCTTTCCTGTCAGAGATGCAAACAGGCTCAAAAATACTAAGGTAGGCCCTTTGGCTTCTCAATTAGCAACCAGGCCTTTTCAACGGGTGTTTGTTGATTTACGTGGGACCTCTTCCTAGAACAAAAAAAAGGCCACAAATGGCTTCTTACAATCGTTGACCGCCTTTTCAAAATATACTGTGATTTTGCCTGCTAAAAATGCTACCGCTCCTACTACGGTGAATCTTTTGCATAAGGGCTTGTTCGCGTATTTTGGCTTCCCCTCACAACTCGTCAACCGACCGTGGTGGTTTGTTTCAAATCCAGACAGTTCGATAACATGTGTCCTGGAACTTGGTATCAAACACGTTATGACCTCGGCCATATTATCCGAAGCCGTCAATTGCTGAAAGAGTTAATAAAAACCTCGGCGTTGCCTTGAGAATTTTTCCATTCTCAAAATCATACTGACTGGGACACTAATCTCCATTTTATTGCCAAGTCGCTTTTAATTCGGCTAAGCATGAGTCAATTGGCACCTCTCCTGCTGAAAATTTTCCTTGGCTACAAAATTACTTTCTCCCCTGGAAAACAATTGGGAATTTGGATGATCTCCTCCAAACACAAGAATTCCAGAGACATGCAGAGGAGATGGTCTCAGGCCTTGGATCGGTTGGAGGTTGCACACCGAAAAGTTGCTCGGCAGTACAACCAAGGTCGTTTACCAGTTAATTTTCGTATCGGTGATTTGGCAATGTTTCGACGAGTAAATTTGAGTAAGGCGGCTAATCAAATTTCAAGCCAAAACTGCAAACCTCTGTGGTCACGCCCTCTGGTTATTCATGATTTTACCTCTCCAGTCACCGTGACATTGAGGTGTCCCAAGTCAGGGAAACTTATTAGGTCGGCCCATGTTTTCCCACCTAAAGAAATATTTTGGGCCTATCTAAGACCAAAGCACCGCTGCCGGGACGTTTATAGGGATGGTTTAGGGCATAGTGATGTTAGTTTAGTTTTTCCCTCCTCCTTCTTCTTCTTCTTCTCTTCCTTACACCACATTAAACACTCTGATACTTTTACTCCTCTTCTTTTACAGTACATATACACGGGGGGATCAGGATTAGCATTTGGCTTGTTTAGAGAATTTTTTTTTGCTTCGGCAATTTTTCTAGGCTGTACATTGGGAGTGAATTTTATGTTTATTTATTTTTAACATTCCCTAATGCAGTCGCGCAGGCCTGCTATCCTTGGTTCGGCCAACCATTACATTTTACAACACAAGCTTACATTTTCTTTCCCTTTTCCTTTTTCTTTGTCTTTCTCTTGCTTAGTAGGGTCAGTCTTTTGGCAGTAGGTGGAATTCTTTGTTTATTCAGCTAAGTTAGCAGCGATGGATAGGTTTAGTTTTTTATTGTTGAAAATATTGTTGAAGATTGTAGTTTGTCTATATATTTTTGTAGTTAGTTGTTGTTGTTATCTCTTTGTGTCTTTAAAGACTTTATAATTTTGTCTCTGAAGCTGCTAATTGTTCCAGCAGCTATCTTATTTATTTGCTGTTTAGTGTTTATATTGGAAGTGTTTTTTTTTACTGTTGTTACTGTTTATCCTTTGAAGGCTTTTTTATTGTTATTGTTTTAGAGGTTTATTGATTGTTAACCTAATTTTTTTTGGGTTTTGGCCCAGTTAGTTTTTTTTGGGTCTCTTTTTCCGTAGGTTTCAGGGTTTTTTTTTTTGCCTTTCCTGGCCAACACTTAGAAAACTAGTTGTTTTTTTGTTTTTAATAGTTCCTAATTAAACCACTTTACCACGACCAAATGATTTCCTTACTCCGTTAAAGCTCTTCCCGTAGCTCTACAGTTTTTTCTTTCACGCCTTTTAAGAGCCTGAATTTATTTGCTCCAAGTCTCTAAATTTAAAAAACTAGTATGGAAAAATAAAACTTTATTTTGTCTTTTCACCACTGGCCACCATTTTTTTTTTCTCAGCCGTCCCGTAGGGGGAGGAGAGTACTGGCCCACTTTTGCTAAATTTTGCCAGTACCAGGTTTTTACCTAATTAGCCTTTAACAACACGAACTTGGGTCTGTTGATATTATGATGGGTGTAATTTTCTCATATTTTTAATTTTCGCTTTGGAATGGTCTCTTTCATCCCTTCTGTTCCTCCCATCTTTGAAGAAAAAAAAATACAGACCTTATGTCTGGAGTAATACTCTCCCGGTGGTCCAAGGAGTTCCGCCAGCCGTTCGGGGTTTCCATTCGGGTGCTTAAGTGGCCCTTGGGTTCCGGGGGTGGAGATACCCCGGATGGTGGAGACTTTAGGAAGTGCTTTGGCTAATAAAGCTTTGGCTAATAAGTGTACACTTATTTAATTTCCTTCCCAACCCTTACTGGAACACCCTCTTTGTAGCCTTTTGACCACCAAGCGTATTAGTGATGTAGAAACAAAACGAAAAAACCCATCCTTGTGTCAACACTTCAGACCTTTATTTATTGGTAGCTACCATAGAAAGTAGTTAATTTTGTTCAAGTTTTTTTTACTACTACTAGGCTTTTCCTCAAGCCTCTTTAAACTAAAAAGATTTAATCTTGAGTAGTGTGGTCAGTCGGAATGGATTCTAGCCGTTACGCTTTTGGAGCGCCTCGCGAGCGTGCAGGATATCCATACTAGAGCTATTTCTAGCTGTTTTGCTAACGACAGCAGTACCAGTTGTAGTCTCTAATCTTTCCGTCCTTGTTCTTCCTACCTTATCCTTTTGAGTTTTTTTCTTTTCTCTCCCGGGGTAGAGGGGGAGGATGTGGCGTTTGCCACTTTATTTTGTTGGTCTTTGGGACGGACCGGGAGCTGTTTCCTTACAGCTGGTCGAGCCAATCTGTTTTACCAGATGGTTGTTCTCTTTCTAGATGTTTCTTTGGCTTTCTGGCTTTTTGATTGGTTCTAGTATTTTCAGGTTTTCTAGATATCGGGAATTAGGTTTCTTGTTCTCTTCTCTTCTGACTTCCATAGGGCAAGGACATCTTGGAGTTTTCTGTGGTCGGAGTTACAAAATCAAAGCTGGCTGCCCGCTCCCTCTACGAACCGGCACGGTGTTTTGGTGTTAATATCGTATGCCTACCTTCGCAATCAACGTTTCACGACCTCGTTTAATATTTAGGACCCAGTCTTTCCAAATTCAGTTTTCGAATATCGTCACAAGCTACATAGATAGAACACCCATGCCTCGTCTGTGTTTTCTTTTATTTATATAGTCAATGTAATCAAACACGTGTACTAAATTTAATTTTCACTGAAACAACGCTTAAAAATATTTAAAATGAATAAGAATATAGATTTTCCCCAACTTCACTATTATGTTATCACCACAATCTTATAACGTATGGTATGTTCAATCATCTTGGAACCTGGATTAATAAAGTTTAAACATTTTTTTTATTAATGGAAGTGTTTTGGTGAAAATCGAGTTGAATTTTGTCACTTACATTACTTTTTTCCAAAACGATTGTGTCAATAATCAAGTTCAAGACTCATTTAGACTGGATCGGTAAAGTCTCTACTCCGAATTTGTTCATTGGTGAAAGAACACGGTAGATCAGCCTATAGTCAACTTATAATTAAAAATGCACTGTTACAAAATTTGTTGTTACAAAGTAATAATATGAACTTATAGATTTTTTCACAACAATTAGGTCTCAGTTTAGTTGGTCCGATTATTGTTAACTGTTTACACAGCATTATATATCGAAGAAATTATGTTAGTCCTGAAGCCCTGATTTTAATCAAAATCAGTACAATTCAATCATCTATTACAACATAAATCCGTTTGGCAAAGGTTTTTTTGGCTCTATAATTTCCTTTATATTTCTCCACATTGGCCTAAAATAGGACAGTTTTACTGAAATCGTTTGAAATATTTAATTAAACACCATGATCTACTCAATATAATTTGCAAACTTGTTATAATTAAACTTGCATGTTAAAGAAGACAAAATGTTATCTGTTAGTACAGTAAACAGATAATATACTGTAGTATTTTTATGGTACATCCTCTTAGATTCTTTTATGATACCCTAGCAGCAATTTGTCGACTACACCGTGAGATAATTATGATATTATTATACTTATTCATTACAAGTATAACATTTTAAAATGAAACAGAATTGATGAAATTAGATGAATGGTTTTAAAACTTTATATAAAACACAAAACAATTTATAGTACTGTCTAACATAAGCATACACTTAAAAGGAAACTTCTCTTACAACAAACACAACAGATCCATCAAGCTGTCGGACTTTGGCAACTTTTTGCAGAAGTTTGCTCAAAGCGGTTTTAACTTAGATAATGTATGGTGATGCCATTTTCTAAAGTTACTATTTCATTACACTAAAAATAGTGTGTTATTTAAAGAGATTGAACTATTACGTATTTAACTTTAACACAATTAAAGTTTACAAGAATTAAAGTAATCACGAATTTTAATCTTTTTTAGTGTCAATAAATTAGTAACATCTTTCATAATATCAAGGATGTTTATAATATATACTTTACTGTTTATGTATGTAACTTCGTATTCAGTAATTATTAGCGTATGCTGTGATGTTTGATTTACAATTTATATCAATTAACACACCTTAAATTTATATTTAAATGTAATTATCATAATAAATACAATCTCTTGTATCACATAGGAAAGAACACTCATACTATTTTAGAAACAATTAATATTGTTATTTCTAGTTTTTTTAGCATGGATACTCCTAGAATGGGTAAAAGAAACTATATATTATATTTGTAGATTTCTCTAGAGGATGAACTGTCTAAACAAAGTAAGACTATTGCTAAAGCTACGAATCTATAATAGGCAAAGTCGAGCTGAAAGTGGGTGCATATCCAACGGTATAATTTGAATGAGGGTTTGCAATACAACACTTTGTAAAATATTACGAAACGATTTCAGCTAAATACTCTAAATATGTTGTCTTTTTTTTGTTACCATTTTGAGGGCTATCACCATTCTTCTTCTTTCAGTTTGTCAAAATATTTCAAGATGTAAATTAAATCACCCGACGGAAAGACCCACTATAACTGACCATGACTGTTGGTTGCCGTCGAAATCCAGATATGGAATGCGGCAAGGTATGG
Organism: Homalodisca vitripennis; assembly: GCF_021130785.1. Lineage (NCBI taxonomy): Eukaryota > Metazoa > Arthropoda > Insecta > Hemiptera > Cicadellidae > Homalodisca > Homalodisca vitripennis. Next base: position 94,493,243 of record NC_060213.1, on the reverse strand, counting down.
AGTGATCCTCGATTGCCGCTTGCTCTTCTGGAAACTCATCCAGATGGTGTGTTACAAGGTAGTAGTAAATTATAACGGGAATTTTTGCGGAAATAAAACAAGTAAGACGTCTTTTTCGCCTTATTTTCAACCGTAAATGCCACAATTCCCGTAAGGCTAAAAAGTGGGTCATGAGGATCATAAAGTTCTGTGAGTCCAGCGAAGAGCAGCGGCTAGGTCGAATACGTGTACCGCGAGCTGTAAGGTGCGGTGGCCATTGTTGTGTATCCGGAATCTATTCCTTGCGATGAGCTCGCCATCGACAATCTTTTTTCCTTGACTTTTAGTTAAAGGGCGAAAAGGGAACGGTCGCAGGAACAGAGAGGAGAAAAATCTTACAAGTTTAGCAACAGTGATTAGAAAAACTAAGATGAGGACAAGGATAACAAACGGGCGTTACACCTGGGAGTCCTCATTAGAGACCTGAACTCCTACGGCCACCGGGATACATAATCTCTAACTGTGTAAGTTCCCACGAGGTACTGCTAACCTAAATAACTGAAAAGAAAAATGAAAATGGTCCCTTTTCTGGGTTACATTCCTAAACCCGTAAAACCAATACCCAAGGTAATACTCTCGCACTTTAGTAGAGCCGACGTTCATTACGTCATCTGGATTTAGAGATAGCCCAGGTTCATAATCCTTTATGTCGTCGTTTGCACTTTTTACCAGTCCTTCCACTCTTGCGCTGGTTCACCTACAACTCTCTGATAAAAAAACCTCGCCGCAGTTCCTCCCACAAGCTCATTATAGATGGAGAAGTATGTCGTAAAAGTGGATACGCTTACCAGGAAAATAAATACCTTATAATAATTCAGTTGTCATCTTTCGACGTTCCATGTAAACATCCATATTGCCGCTAATTCTTTTGGGGAAAATATTAAAAAAAAAAGGATAATTAATATTTTAACATGTATTGGTTTTTTAGTTCTATTATTCTCTCAGTTATTTAAAATGTTCTCTTATGAATTGCAGATTGAAACAGCAATGTTTAATTTTTATTTGAATAACACCATTATAAATATATAGTTAGATGTATTTTCTTGTAACAAAAAAACTTTGAATTTGTATGGTAGGAAACCAATCTTAAATGTGTATTCCTGATTAAAATTAATTTCCAATCCCAGAAAAGAATAAAAGTCTTCCTATAAAGCTTGGAAATATTGTTTATATTTCCCATTTGGTTAAATCGTAAGTGGTCCGTCCTAAAAACTATATAACAGCCTGACTACTATCCCAACTCCTTAATACGTATCACTTACTTTCTGCGTGAAAAACTAACCCAAATATTATTGATCATATTTTACACTTTATAATGTTATCATTTGTAATGTGAAAGTTAAATTTTATAAAAATAAAAAATATTTATAATTACATATACTCACATCAACTGTTTTTTTCATTATTTAAATTCCTAATTTTAAGAGGAAATATAAGAGTTTAATGTAGAAAGAGATAAACTCTATTAAAATGAACACTCTAATAATACGTATAAAAATTTCATTATTTCCAACCACATCTGCAAAATTAATATTAAACTTTTTCCATGGTACGAGGTAAGTTTTTCATAAAAATACCAACATTTAAAAAGAGCATAAGGTAATGCAAACGGAAAATATGCGGTAAATAATGTCGTTTAAATTAGTTATTTTACTAATGATAATGGGTCCTATTATTTAATGAAGATTAACTTAGAGAATAAAGATAAAAATATATTATAGCAACATTTTTGAAGGATGTATGGAAGAATTCTTAAATTTATCGTAATCCTAATTAAAGCAATTCAAGTTTGAAAGTGTAAGTTTAGAAAACTTAACTTATATCAGAAAAATTTAACTTTTATGTTTTGAAGAAATCTAGGTACTGATTGACGTATTAAAAAAGTTTACCTTAAAATTTATAAAAAACATATTCCTAATTTAATTCCTCATGCAGTCGGCCCTTATCGGGTAATATAAAAAGGTTTACGTGTGTGTTTTATTTAAGACCTATACTTATAAAGGCATGTGTTAAAGTGGTTTAGAGTTTTGAGGACAATGAAGAGTTTAGTAAGAAATACATACAGTTTATGTATGAAGTAATGAGAGTAAACTTTTTCTTACTATAAAGCTATGAACCGTTTCGATAATTATTATTTGTATAATTGGAACATATCAAATGAAATGACATGTTCGACAGTAAATTTTTGAATTGTACCAATAATTGATATCCTTTAGAACTAAAACATTTGGGATTAAGTCAGAAATTTAATTGATTGCCAATTGGTTATTGTATATTCCACTGTTTGTGTTTATTTTATTTTGGGGTTACTAATCAAAATGGCCCCATGATTCCACGAACGATTTATTCAAACTGTTCTTGTGATTGATGTATCAAGCAGATATATCATGATTTATGTCAATGGCAATTAATTACGATCCATGAAAAACGGCAGCAGTGCTTTAATTTAATGCTGCCTAAACTATGGGGGGGGGGGTGGGGGGGGGGGGGGGTGGGGGGGGGGGGGGGTGGGGGGGGGGGGGGGTGGGGGGGGGGGGGGGTGGGGGGGGGGGGGGGTGGGGGGGGTTTTCTTCTATTACTCTTATTGAGACTACAATATCAGGAATGTTACGAAACAAATATTTCCAACACCTACATAACACTGGAGTGACAGTTGACTTACTTTTAACCGTGTTAAATAAATTATATATACCTTTTTACACAATTAAGTTCAACAACCGATCTTTGACACGAAGAATAAGGAAAAATTATTTACTTGATTGGATAGAATGTAACAAACATTGTTATAAAACTCAACAACCTGTGATATTCGCACAATTAAAAATAAGGAAAACCTTTTCTATTGAAATGGTTAACTTATCATATTTTTTTATTTCACATGCTTTTTAATGAAACTAATATTCTAAAATTAACACATTACCGTAGCCAAATAAAAAAAATTGTATACAACGGTTAGATTTTGTACTGAAAAGTGTTCATGAAGCATATTATGATACAGGCCATAAAATACTTAACCATATAACATTTATAACAACAAGCCAATATGTAACAGTAATAGCGATATTTATGAAGTCACAATTGTTTATCTGTTTTGGGCATAATCAAATTGGAGCTTATTAGCTTTTCGAGTCTAGAAATAGCTAATAATTGTTGACGTAATGGAAAAAGTAATTATAGGTAAACAGATACAACACCGCATCGTAAGATCCGAACCTCTGGTTGATTTGGAATAATACAAACGATTGTGTTTTATTTACCGATTATACAATCAAAACAATGCTATTTAGAATTTTAAAAAATTTATTTGTAGTATCTTATTGAATGATTCGTGTAAATTGAAAAAATGATTTATAATTATATATAGGAAAGAAATTTAGTACTTTCCATAACACTACTAATGAATACTGAATAAAACGTTAAATTTTTGGTTATTGTTTACTTCCATTTAAATATTAATGTTTAAGTAGTTAGTTTCAGTGTTTTTCATTTTAATTCAATTACCCCTTATTTTAAACATAATAGCTGTTCTATTACCTAAAATTATATGCATTTTAGTTTGCATATGTAATACGAAACATGCCATAAAATAGAAAATTCCTTGTGATATTTACAAAATAGATATCATTAAAAAGTTATTTTAAAATTTTTTTTTGTTTTTTTTAATTGGTTTCTAACAGTGGTTGATTAGAAACTTATACGAACAAAAGTTGAATAGCTGCATTTTGGTAATATTGAAACCAAAAATATACATTTTGATTCTAATAAAACATATCCACATGACCCCGCGTAAAACACAATTCCGACCAGGCGGCAATATATATTTGCCACATAGATCGAGGTCAGAAAAGTTTCTAGGTAGGAAGTAATGCCGTCGGTGACGATGCGAAAAGCGCTAGTGCCGGCAATTTAATGGTCTCCTTGATATTCGTCCGTTTTTTAAATATGACGGAAAAATGATAAAAATTTTTATAAATAAATAGTAAAATTTGTAAGATAAATAAAATGAAAATCATTTTTATTTGATGTCTATGCAAGTTTTTATTTCGTAATTTCAACGAGACAGTATCATGTTGAATCGATCTTACGTCGTTAATTCTGTATGCTTTATTGTAATCGTATTATTGTATGCTGGAGTCTTCTTAAATGTTGTTATTTTGAGGCTCGTAAATATTAGTATTTTTGGGTTGTTTACCGTGCTTAGCTATTGTGTGTAGTAGTTACAATGAACTGACAATTTGCGATCTCACAGGAGTGAAATTGTAAATAGCACATTTGTAAATAGAAAAAGTTTAAATAAATTTTAAAATAAAATTGTGTAAATATTTCATGGTAAATAGTGCTTTTAATTGTATTCAAACTCGTTTTTATGGATCCTACAATCAATCTGTTTAGCGGTACATCCATAATGTAAATATTTATTTATAAGTTCTTGCAATAAAGAGTCAGTATTGTTTGTTAAATTTTCTCTCATAAAAATGTATTTATGAGAGAAATTAACTCAACTTCTTTATATGGTTGTTCCGTTCGAAATGTATAATATAGTAAATAGCATCCCACGGTTAAAATTATTTTTTTCCTTTTTTATGTTATTTGCCAAAAAAAGAAATTTTGTGATGAAATCTTAAAAACATTTTTTTATTACATATTAAATAAACTATAACCCCTCAACCCATATCTCCACGTTATCCGTAAAGATGAATACCGTAACCTTTTAATCAGCCTCAGTTCCTTTTTAACCTAGACCGTTAAGGTGTAAATAAACATTTAGTGAGAAAGTAATGTGATAAAGAGGCGTGGTTAGGTTTTCCATCCCTCCCGTACCATTGTGCTTGACATATGCTTCTGATTTTAAATTAACGACTTATAACTTAAAAAACGTTAAGATACATTTTGCATGGGGAGAAACAAGTTTTCGTCTTAAGTCTTTAGTACCAATTGTTCTTAAACATTATGGTCTCAAGTTTTAGGAGTCAATTACTGGATATAATGACATATTTAAACGATTAGTTTGTTAGTATTTTTTAGCAGACGTATTAATAATATTGCCCAAGTAACGACATTGATACAAGTTTATTTAATAATATTGTTTTTTTTTTTTTCCAGAAATCCATAGAATAGGATTATTATAGCTATGCTACGTGATCGGGGAACTGAGATAGAAGGTACCGGATTGTATGTTGTAAGCGTATTGGACAAAAATAAATATTCATGATTTAATACGATATTTTGAAAAATCTATCACACGAGGAAGGGTTCATGATAACCTCGGAACTGGTACCCAACAAATCATAAGTCTCTGATAAATCAAAGCGCATGATAAGCCCTCTTTCCGTCCGTTCTACATCTCATGCGTAACAGAACAACATTTTTATATTGATAGATTTTAATAGAAGCAACTTATACCAATTTAAATTATACGAATTAAATGTATAGAAATAATACTATTATGTAGGATTTATTGAATAAATACAAACTTCCGTGGTGATAAGTTAAAAAAACCCCCCCCCCCCCTTTTTTTTTTTTTTGAAAGTGTATTCAAATACACGACGTTCCTTTGACGCTTAGGGTTAAATAAATTAGTTCCATAAGTTTTGTGGGATAAAGAGCGGGATTTGATGAAATTAGCCGGATAACTCATGACATTATATAATCTAAAAACTATTATAATGCTATATATTTAATCTTATGTTACAACGTGGTAGATTTATTAAAATCACAAAATTTCATCCATGGAAACTTAATTTATACCTTGTTTATTAAATGTTACTTGTAACTAAAAAATTAGACAAAATCCTAAGTGAGAATACTAAAAACATCAGCTAAGGATTAATATTTATTTTAAACCTACTTGGAACTTCTCAATTAGATTAGGTAAATAAGTCACAATAACTGTGTTGGGTTATAAAGACAATATTTTGTGGGTACTTATATTACTATAGATATTACTTTGTGAATATCATAGCTACTATGTTGAATTTACTTAAAATGGCCCTCATTTTACTGACTCCTTATTCGGAGATGTATTAAAATATTATGTATATTCTTCCAGTGGTGAAAAATACAATACGAAATCAAAATGTTGCAGACAATTCATCCTTGCACTGATTACGCATGTTAATGATTTCATTAATTGATTAAATTAATGTTATTGATATATATTTGTCATTATCTTATTGGTAAAATGTGTGTATGCTGTCAGTGCAATAAGGATTTTATAATACTACGTAATTATCAGGCTGACAATCTTTACTGATCACAGGGAAGTTACATATGTGAAGCAGCATTCCATTTGATTTTTCAATTTATTGGTTATTCGTCCTTTAATTTGATGCATAAACTTTTAAAAACCAAATTTCCCGAGTTATTTAGACACTTAAGATGTTTGGTGTGTGATCTTTATATTGTTCATATTTTTACTATTATAACATATAAATAAATAATAAATAAATATATGTAGAGATTGGTAGATTCATAATCACATTCCATCAACCTATAAGAGAGCAGGCTTAAGGTGGTAACAATGCAAAACCACGGTTAGGACTTATCCCTAATCCATCACAACCTAAAATTACTTTCAAACTTCAGATTTCAATTTTAGTGGTCCTGGAAAAAAATAATTACTATACTATGAAAGTCAATCCTAATGAGTATCGTTATTACTCAAAGAAAATAATGTATCCAAAATAATGTATTTAATTTACATATAAATAAGCCCAGTAATGCAAAAAACCCCTTATATAGAATCAAAAATGGGACCAATGTATGTTAAGAATACTGATCGATATTTAAGCCGTAATCATCAACAATATAGGCATACACGGAGAATCAATATGGCCGATTACAATCATTTTAAGACATGGAAAAGTATCAGTACGTTCAATGTAGCTCTATACCACATGGCTTCATTCAAATATATGTATGTGATGTAAATATTTAACTAAAGAATGAATTCATGAAAGTTGGACCATTAGCCATACCAAACATATAGAAGGAATAATAACCCTAACTGGATGATGGGATACTTATAACGAATGAATACCTCCCAAGAAAGCCCCACCAACCGTTTTGGCGGAGGTTATGCTATAATCCTCCCAATTAAAAGCACATACCAATTTTAAAATTTGGGGGGGGAAAAACAAAAATTAATAGATTTTAAACTAAATGAACATTATGTACAATATGAATATTTTAAAAGGTTGAAGGATATCCTTGCTTCTCGTTAACAATATTAATCTATTACAAAAACAGTGTTTAAAAATTTGAAAGTTCAAAAAAAAATTAATCTATTTGGCAAAGTACATTATCGTTTTTTACTGAAAAAATATTTATAAGCATTCCACTTGATTACAAATTTATAATAACAAAGTAAAACTTATCCATATTCATAATAAAAAGATAACGTTTTTCCTTACGGCTGTTAAAAAACCTCAACAGTGACGAGGTCCAAATAATGATGTTTTTTTTTTATGACAGGGATTAATTTTTGTGTTCTCGTACAAGCATACTGCATTAAAGAAAACTTGCATGTCATTTTCGAAGCACATCATAGGGAGCTTAAAATAATCGAAAAGCAAACTGAATAACCAGCAAGAATTAAACTTACACCTTATTTATAAATAAGATCAGTTCATTGAGCTTTTTATGACGTTATACGTTTATTATTTGTCCATATGTAAACATCAAAATATTTGTGAGATAATATTGTTAAATCTAATATACATTTCACTGTAAAGTTTTTTGGGCTTTATATTGTAAACTATAATTAAAAACAGTCAACACTATTGCCGAGAAATAAGATTTTCCCATTGTATTTTTGAAGCAATTTGTAAAAACAAAACAACCTAACCAGTTCAAGCAGATTTTTAAAATTTAAATGTGCACCTGGAAACCTCAAATTAAAAATGCTGCCAAGCAGATGTGAGGGAGACAATGTTTTTGATTAATCCTCTCCAGAAAAATCCCCTAACCGAGAAACTTACCCTTCCTGTAACTGTGAACCTGAGATGAATCCATTCTACTTTGTATATTAGTCTGTAATTGTACCAGGTTAAATAGCCTTTTATATCATTGTTTTTGTCTTTTGTTTTACGTTCACACAAACATGGGAATAAACGGTTACGCGGTACCTCAAGTGGCGTTTTACATACTGCGGTATTCTTATCGATGTTTTCTTACTCAAAAAAGCTTAGAATATATAATTTGTATTTATTGTACGCGTCCATTCCTTTTCCTTCTCAAATACATGTGTCAATTGACCTATACTATACTAGGAGTATAATGTATTTCATATATCAAAGAGAAAATATTCAAACTTTTTTAAGCACCACAGGTACTCAGTGGTTTGGCTTGGGAGAGTTTCGCTTGAAAGCCTAATTCATCCTAAATTTTACCATTGATAAAATTTATGTTCTATAGATGGTGACAGTTCCTTCATGGAATTTGGCTGAGGAGCTTCATTGAAGCCTAACCCTCAATAGGCTGGCGTTAACTTCCTTTTCTTGAAAAAGTAAAACGCACTGTAGACATGCATTTTTATTTAACCACTGACCCAACCTTTGTCAGCGAAAACATCCTCCCATGTTTTCCTTTTATTTCGTCAAAAGTAGAGTATTAGTTACACTTTTAACCTGTCTCTTCATCTACAAAAATAGTAGATAAAGATAGGTCTCAGAAAGTACATGAGAACTTAATGCTTTGGATTAAGGGATTGAAGGTAAACACTGATATAATTGGCCAAATTTATAACCTACAGTAATTGTGTCGAAAGCTATCAAGGAACACGAAGTGTTTCCGAGTAAGCGAAATAGACAGTGAGTCTCGAAGCGCTACTTCGCGCCGCGGGGGCGCGTTGTCTCGGGCGCGGCCGCGGCGCGCCCGGGGGGCGCACGCGCGGGCGCGGCGCGGGCGGGGCGACCGAGCGCGCGACTGGCGCGCGCGCCGGGACGGCGGGCGCGGCGAGCGCGGCTGGAGCGCGGGCTCGGCGCGGCTCGGCGGGGCAGAGCGGCCGCGGGGGGGGGCGCGACTGGCGGCGGCCCCCCCTCCCCCCTCCCAAACTCGGAGCAAAGCTATAAAAACCACATGCCACTACGTGGGAAAGAGAGACAATATAGGAGAACAGACTTCCGAGAACGTGATTTATAATTAAAGAGGTGGCGACATTTATACAAAAATACAATTACTTCAGCAACCCACGGTTGCAAACCGCGTAACTTAAAAAACTAATAAACAAAAGGTAAAATTCCAATAATAGACAAAAACCATTAGTAAATAGAAAATAATAACATAATAAATAAATAATATAATATAGAGATTTGATAAATAAATAACAATTTCAGGTACGGCATGTAGGAAAAATTCATCTTTAACTGGTAAGAGTTATGAACGAGGGAGGGAAAAGGGTTGTAGAATTTTTCTAGGCCCACTATTTTTTAAAAAGTAATTTGGTTTCAGGTTTGAAGCCAAAAAAGTCATAAAAAAAATATTTAAAGCCGATTTTCGAAGGAGGCGGTGCATTTAGTTGTGTGGCCTCCACGAATCTGAAATTAAAGATGAAATCCTCCCCTTTCAGTTCATGTAACCTAAACTAAATACACACTAGTCTTAACACTGGCCCTCCTCCAGAACTAAATATCTGGCAAGCGCCTCCCTGCACCCCAATCCTCCAATTCAGTTATAAGAAAAGTAAAAAAACATTTTGATCCAACCTTGTTCCAGATGAAATGAATATGAGCACATACAACTCCGGGTTTTGGATGCCGTACAGGAGCGCTGGCCCCCCAAGGGGGCACGTGGGCATTCAGTTTGGTTTCAGTGTTTTCATTGGGCAGACTCGCCGCACCAGTCCCGCATACGGCACTCACGGGACCCTAATGAATCCCAACATAACCAGTAGATTTTAAAAAATGTTACTGTAAACCTGAGAAATAATAAAAACTTAATTATTTTGCCAACAAAGTATATATAAAAAATATTTTTTAAATTTAACAATTAAAAATAACGATCTTTAACTAACAGTAACTTTTTACAGTATTGAAAAACTGGTTTTCTGTAAAAATAATCAAGACAGGCACCAAGAAAAATTTAATATACACTACTTGGTGACAATATTAAATATTACATAGGACCTAGAAACATCCGATACTAAATGATTAAGCGTGATAACATTTACTGGAAACTATATTTCGTCTGATTTTAATCGATTCTATTATAAAAATTATAAATAATTTACATTTTATTATTAAAATATTAATTGTAATGTAGCCAAGATAATAATTATATAATTACAAATAATAACAGTACATTATTTCCACCAAATAACAATAATTAAATTATAATTCCGTTCACGCTACTATACAGGGCCCAATTAATTAATTAAACAATAAAATGAAAATCATTAATGTTGTGCCACCCAATTTTGCACGCAACACAAAAACACGATGTCACAAAAATTTGCAAAGTCTGTACCGTCCTCGCTTACACTAAAATAAAAACAAGGTGATACTAAATAAGTAATTTCCCGTTCACCGAACGGATCGATTAGAAAGCACGCGCAAATATATAAAAACTTTTAACTGTCATAGTTTAAAAAAATTTAACAAATTAGAACTGTACGATTGACAGAAAGAACACTTTAGCCGACACGAACCCAACGTACACGAGGAACATACAGAGAAGTTACAGAATGAAAAAATAAACTACTTATAACTAAACTACGATACTTATATGTTCTGCGTGGGAGAGAAAAACCGCCAACAAAATAAAGTTAAGAGGGTGAGCAAGAGACAATTACCTGCCGAAAAGTAGAGGAGTTAGCCAGCCATGGGGAAAGGGGTGGGGGGGGGGGGGGGGTGGGGGGGGGGGGGGTGGGGGGGGGGGGGACGGGAAGAGCAAGAGAACAGCCAGAACACAGTAAGCTTCTCCGAACGTGTCTGACCGCTACAGAACCGTAGCGGTGCCGGGTGGCGGTGCCGGTGAACAGCTGAGTCGAGTAGAACTATCAAAGGGTCAACCAGCTGACCTCGACTCAAACCGTCCAACGCCAGGCAGAAAATCAATTACATGACGGAAGATGACTCCCCACCGACTGATGAAAGTGGCCTGAGGAGGTGAAAGGTAAGACAAAAAACGTTCAGAACTGAGCCCCGGCTCACGAGGAACAGTGATCATGATCACCATAAATCATAGATAAAAACAGTGTACATACCTATTCCACGCAATCATATAAGTCCAAGTATACGCTATTGCTACAAACAGTTCTTCCCTTTAATATTTTCTTTTAAGACCCTCAAATAAAAGTAGGCAAAACTAAGAAAATCTTTAACATATATATATACAAGGTAAACATCAGAGAATACAGGGGAAATGTAAATTCATATTTCTTCAATTAGAGAAATAAATAATAAGCAAACTCAAAAGAATTGTAAAATTTAATTAGAATTAGACTTATCCGTGTGTTTATCATGCATTTAAATTACATTTAAAATACATAGTAAATGCATTTTTTTACTAATTTATTAGTAACATAATGACATAGGTCATGTTCCAGATCATCAATAGCCTAGTTTATAAATATCAAAAAAAAATTCAGAAACATCTTAAACTACTAATTTTTTTACAATTTAAATTTGGGTTCGTGCTAGTTGGAAACTTACTGTCGTTTGTAACAATAACTCGTATTATAAGTATATTTAATGAGATTCTTATTTAATTACAACACAAATATATATTTATCGTGTCTACATTTTTTTCAGCCATGTGTTACACCCAATAGTTTTTTAAACTGACTTTAGCAACGTTTACGATGTGACTAGAAGTGTCATTCAGTACATATACGAGGTTATGAGTTAATAGATCGTAAAGTATTCGTTTTTTGTTTGAAAATATCCCTCCCGACTGTTAATTATAAAAAAAAAAATAGAATACAGTACATCAAATTTTTAAAATTATGACCTAAATATTACCTTAGTACATTTGAATTATCGCTTATTTATTTAAGCCCTATCAAGTAACATTCATGCGGTGGTGATTAGTAAGGTAGGTCTATGTATAAATGTTAAGTAATTAAAAATGGACAGTTTATCATAGATACCGACTGATTCCAAGAACTGTAAATGACAAATACTTAATACAAACTGCCTTTTCGCTACAATTTCATATAATTCAGTTGGATTAATGACACAAGTAACGCTGCATTTTACCAATACATAATCATGACGTATTTTAGTGATTATAGGAGACATTTTACGACATTTAATGGATTAAGATAAAAGCTATAGAAGTTTTGCAGGTGGTTTGTACTGGTCAAGAAAAAAATACGTGTAAATTTATATTACAATTTTACCAAACTTCATTTCCTAACTGAGACTCTTATTTACATTTATTGCGTTTCTTGTGTGTGTCAATAATTTAAAACACAGTAGAAGCCAACCATTAGGAATCGTGTGTTTGGCCCTTCAATGATAGAAAAGAGTAAAAAATGATTTGTGTTGTGGAAAAGAATGTAAGATAAATGTTCCTATATTCTCACAGAGTAATTAAACCGAGAGTAAGAACTCAAATTTTTATCTAGTAAAATTTTACTGAATAAATAATCTAAGAACATATTATACGTTAAATATTTTCATGTTTTCAATCGGAGTATAAGAGGTATAATACATAAGACAATCATCTATTTTAGGCTACAGGAACAGGGCAATCAACATTATTATGTAATTAACAAGTGCAAGCATTGCCTTGGTAGGAAAGTCTGGGAACATTTCATAAACATAATGGTTTAAATTTCCCAAAAAATAAATTAACTGTTCATCACTTGTCCACTATATTTGTATTAAGCACAACAACAATATACATTAAATTTATTGAAAAACATCTTTTAACGTATACCTTGGCCTACTTCCTGATATAATGAATCACCTCGATCCAAGATTTATTCAAACGTATTTCCAGTGAAAAAGACAACCTTCTTAATTTAGGTACCATAGTAGGACTATTATAAATTCATAGCCTTTTGACATCTTCTTAATTTAAAATTTGTAAGGGAATAAAACTCTAATGTGAAATTTCTACCCAAATTATCAAGTTTGTTTCAATCATGAATATTAATAATAAAAATTATTGACTTCAATTTTCTATAATAAACAATGTAAAAATTTAACATATGGAATATTTCGAAACGTTTTATACTCGAAAACATTTAGATAGCAAAAACCCTAAGAATAAGGGTAGGATACAAATAAATGTATCCTATATCGTACATTTTCTTTAAGCAAACCTGCTCACTTGTTTATGCCATTCCAGATCTTCCTATAACAGATAACGTTAGAAATACAACAAAGAAATTAAATTGACTGATGGTAATTATATTTGCACAGTGGAGAGACTTGGATAACAATAAAATTGAGTCTTCCCCAACGAGAACCTTCAATGTAAAACCGTTGGTCCTGGTTAACTAATTTTTAATCGATACAAAAATTTTGTTCCATTCAAATCACTAAATATTTTATTTAAACAATACACTTGTTATTGCGTAGCCTAAATCTCTTTCATTGCAATATATTTGGATGCATTATTTCCTAATAATGATATCAAAAGATGTCATTCAGTAAATGCACATGTATTAGGGTACATATAATAATTTAAAATTAACTGAAGTTTCAATGGTTTTCTCAATATATTGTATGGACGGAATAGTGCCAACACAAATTTGTGTGTTCTGTGTTGAAAGAAAGTTTACAAATGTTTACCAAAGTTTAATTAACTTAAATAAATATCCAATAATTCCTAATTTGGTTACCTCTCTTATGGATATATACATTAATACAACTAGTAACATGAATTTAAACATTGCAACCTACATAAACTAAATCATATTATACTTTTTATTAATTTTTTAAAGTAAAATTTATTTTACTACTCCTAAATGGGAAACCTAAATTGGTAATCTACTAAATTACAGATGCGAAAGTTGTTAAGGATTTAAGTTTTAAATGTGGACATTGTATGTCTGATTGTTGATATGTTTGATACTAAATGACACAAAATCCTAGTTGAGTGAACACGAAATTTGGGTATTACTTTTCTACGGTACATAATAATTAGAAAATACCCACTACTATGCCGAAATATATATAGAACATCAAGTTGCTTGGATTGGCAGACTCTCATGATTGTCCAGTAACACTTAAATCTATTTTACAACAATGTGGAGTAATGTCAAAGTCCAAAAATTTTAATATAAGCTTCTCATATTAGAGTATTTCCGATGTAATACGATAGATCGCTACTGTATTTTATGAAATTAGTGATGTATCATGTTACAGTACCCAATTTGTCAGGTTAATGATTCAAAAAGAAAATAGTCAAGCAAAAATGTAAGGAATTATTTTCATATCTTTTAAGAGCACGATTTGAATAAAAATTATTTCCAGATGCCAAATAGGTGTTTGCTATTTTTCTAGAAAAAGGTGAATTTATAGATCTACTGTATATAAATATATATGAAAAATATATTCAGTAAATTATATAAAATATATATATACTAAATAAATAAATATATATAATATGATAAATTTGTTGGTGAGATAGGCTTCAAAATAACACATTTTCCTGAATTTTATGTATCTAAGTATTATTATTGGTTTCCTTGTAAGGGAAACGAACATTAATCATGAAACTCCATTAAATTATATAATAACGACTATTGCACCACACCTAATCCTCATTCGCTAAACAGAGTATTTACGGGATTCGAGGATGTCGCTCAAGTGGCACAAAGTGTATCTAGTGATCACAATATGTAAGGCATTTCATGCGGTCAAATCGTGAGAGTAGTCTAGATGGTATTCCTCAGGGCTCCATACATAGCCCTTTACTCTTTCTAAAACTAACGTAATGAGGGTTGGTTCCTCGGTAAACAAAGGCGACTAATCGTCCATACGCAGATGACACGACTCTCTGTCGCAACTCAAAATCACAATAAGAACTTGCAACAAGCAAATACTTTGAAATCGAAATCAATAAATTTATTTTACAAACAGGTTTCAGATTTGGGTACTCCTAACAGTCCATGTTAGACAAACGAAATCACTGAAGTGTACTTAATGCAAATTCCATGAGAATACACTTAGATCGAGGTTTGACATGTGATTGTCGTGTATCACTATGTTTGTTCAAAGTTAGCCTCAGTGCATTATATGTCTTGAGGGAAACTGTCCGAATACCTGCCGAACTGCAGTACTGATGACGGCAAATTATTAATGGACTGATCAACCCACTCCTTTCTTACTGATTAGCAATGTGTGGGAGGTTGCCAACCGAAACTTTTCTACAAATTTTCAATCTATTAAAAAAAACAGATCGAACAATTGCAAAAACCAGCAATGGACAGAGTCGGCCCAGACTAGCTTCAAAATCTTAAAATTGTTGACATTACCTTGGCTATACGACTAGAAACGTGTCTTTACAAAACCAAATGTGAAACACACAAGAGAAGTGATTTACACTCTTATTGCAACTAGAGACAGGTGACTACCGAACTGGTCTGGGAACCTCGAGCAGGACTCCAGGGCTTAAGCTCACGAGCTAGACTTTGTGCCTTCTCAGGCAGGAATTCGAATTGTCAACAACTTGCCAAACTCGATTAAATCGACCCCATGCTGAAGGCTTCAAAGCTCGTCCTAAAATTAACATTGATTACACTGATTACTAAATTATAGACGAGTTTATGCACTCCACTTGGGAGACCTTTCTCAATTGTGGACTGACCGGGAAGTGGTGGATTCACATTCGAATAAGTGAGAGAGTGAACCGCAAACATTGTATTATGAAAGAACTTCGATGTAGAACGAATGGAAAAATTAAGCCAAAAAATACTTCACAATTGTCATAACATTGTTTTTATTACGTTTTAACAATAAATAATTTATATTATTATTATGAACAATATTTTGAGGAGCAATAATAGACATTTATAAAATACTTTTTTTTATGTCCCAGTTATAAATATATCGTTCACGATCTGAAGGGTAAAATGCATAAGATTTACAAATCTTATGACTAAATCATGTTATCTACCATAGTACTGTATACCCTTTCCTCTATCTAAAGACTGCGGCAATATAAGACTTGCTCACTCATAATCCCCTGGCACAATGAAAAATATTCCACACATATGTGACTTGTGATATGGTAGTCAATTTCAAAGAGTGTTAACATAAAAAGAGATATCTTGTGATTGAGTACAGATTAATATACTAAGAGGGATAAGAAGTTGTTTGTATTAACTTAAGATGAAGTATGCATTACTAACATTCTTAATAGGTTGTATCTTTATATTGACAAAGGAATTGAGTATTATTTCCCAAATAACATTTAATGAAACAAACTTATAAGATTATTAAGAATAGACTTTTGTTGACACAAGGGCCTAACCCAAGAAATATAATCTTTTGACCATATTTCGAAAATACTAAAAAAATGTATATGACTATTAAAATATTTTAAATGTCTAGACGATTTATTTATACTTTCTCCTCATTATTTCTTGTCCCATTGAGTTTCATTTGGTATCAACTTCAACTAATTATTTAAAGCAAATAATCATTACATAATAGAAAAAGTAATTTAATAGAAATTTAAACACTTTTGTGATTTAAACTTTTAGTTTACACCACGAATTTCCACAGTAATATAATGTTCTCGTATGAAAACTTTATATAAAAGAGCAAGAAACAATGATTACTTTTTGGGGTACACGTTTTTATGAGGAATGGCAACCATAAAAGCTTGTCAATAGTAAAATATAAATTTTAAAATATACACAATTAGAGATTTTAGAGAGGGATTGACATAAATAATAATTTTAGAATGTTTTCCGTCAAATAAAAAGTGCGAATATGTGAGAGAAATTTTGATATATGTCAAAATAATTTAAAACAAGTATATGTGATGATCACATAATTTTGCATAATGATTCACGCTCCTCTTTGATGAATTTGTTTACAAAGCTCTACTCCAACAGGCGACGGATTACCAAAACCACTCCCAAAAACGGACCAAATCATATACATCAAATAATTTTTACTTTGTAACAGGGTATTTTATAGTTCTATCACTTTATCTGTGTCTCTGTCCCTTTATAACATACTAGAACTTATAAGTCCTGACAGCATCAAGGTATCCAATAAACGCTTACATTCTCCACTTTTAAAATATTCCTGTTTTTATATTAGAAGTCAAGATAGATAAATAATGTTAACCGAGCAAGATTTTTCCAAATATTTAACACCTACAAAATCTTTTATTTCCTATTTATACCATCGTAAACCGGTTATTTTAAAATATTGCATTAGGGAAAGTTAGAAACAATTATTTAAATGGTTTATAAATAATATGTTAAAACAGAACAACTTTTTAGAACGATCGTTAATTACTACTACTAATTAGAACTGGAAATGTTCCATATTAACTTTTAAGCTAGAACATGACTTCCTGGGGACAATTTTATAATGCTACTTTAATTAAAATATTATAATCCTATATATGGGTAATGTTTGCAAATATAAAGGGTAACATCAACAATATAAATTTAAATTTTATTTTTATTTATTGAACAGAAGGGAGATGTACTTTCGCATATTCTGATATTTCTAATTCTCTTTGTATCTAATTACGAAAAAGATGACATATATCAATACAGCTGTAAAACATCTATCGCACAATTGCATCAGAATAAACTACTCAGTTTCAAACATTTTCTGTAGCTAACAGGCTTCCTAAATGGAGATTATTATTGCAACTGATCATACTAAATGAGAATAGCTTGCGGCTCGATTGGTGTAAAATAGTTGATTATTAATTGTGGTCAAAGGATATAACCTAAAATTTAATGTTTTGGGCCCATGACTTACAAATAGTAACTTAATAAATCCGTAGTATATTTTACAGCGTTATGTAAGAATTTTAAATATACTAATAGTAAATAATTAAACATAAATTCTACCAAATAAGAAAGCGATTTTTAATTCCAATGCCTCCTGAGTACTTACAGGAACATTAGTTACAAGTTAAAATAAAACTGCTGTCGTCCTAACATAAGGGACACCCAAGCATTCATTCTAAACAATAATGGTCCTTATTACCTTCTTTTTAATCTTCCTACGAATAAATCTCTGATAGTTCTCGTCTAAAAGAAATCTATCTTTCCAGTTTTGTGAGATGGTTGGAGAACTGTCCACATTTATCTATGTTAAAGTGCTCTTTCCGTCCTGCAGCACTTAGCGTTTTACCACTTGCTGAAATAATTTTACTGTGAAAAGGTTAGGGACCACGTATAGTTTTGTCGGATTTAATAAGTTTCTAACGTGTTTATAAGCACACTAAATGTATCAATGTCAAATACCATTGCCAAATATTCCCATAATATGTAATTCATAGTTAGGTTTTATAATTAGGTAAAAACTTCCATAACAAACATAAGAAAAGGTACAGTTCTGTACGTAGCCATTATCGTTAGAAAATTTCAAACTAATGATTAATAAATAGTTTCGATGTTTTATATTGCAAGTTGAATTGTTGAGGCAACAACTAAAATTTGGCATTTAAAATCGGTACATTTCTTACATTTATATACAATAATCATTCTACTTTATTGTGGCAAAAATATTTAAAACACATATCTACATATAAAAGGCATAAATGTTGCTTAAAATATTATTTTATACTTTTTAAGTACAATATCTATTTTAATGATGTATTTTGCATAATCCCTTACGTACATGTATACATATTTTATTGTAACTTCCAATACATGTTCAGATCATGGTAGTTATTGGCATTTTAGAGGATATATTCTAAAGAAATGAGAAATTATGACGAGAAAGTTTAGTCCCGCTGTTGACTGCCATATGCAGATTTCTATTAAAGAACCAAAAAGATAACATGTTCAAAGTTCTATTAGAATCACATATTCTCACAGGATTTGACTGAGTTACAAAAGGCGTAATCACGCGACCAGTTATGGTGAGGTATCAATTTTAAATTTGTTTCCGGAAGATGCAATTAGTTCCATCCGTCTGTATACACTTGTGGGACATATCAAAATTTACTGAGCTTTTAAATTTAAAAATAAAATTGTCTACTAAGCTTTAAACATGCATTTTTCACGATGCCTTTAATCCACATCAAAAACTCGTTCTATTTTCCTGATTGGTTGTTAACAATCATCTGTCCATGAAAGTGTGTGGTTTTCAGCCCTGTTTTTTAAATTTTATAACGTAGCGGATCACAATATAACATTATGGAGTACACATTTATTTGATACGTACCATTGCAATCTCTACTTTTTTAAGTTACAGGTTCATACACATCCAAATGAGGCCTGTTTTAGTGTGAATAGTTATACCCTTATTCTGATATAATTGTCTCACTAATATCATCAATAACAATATTCACTAAAAATTTATGTATCATTGTCTGGATATGTACAACAGCAGATTTATTACCACCCTACTTAGGCCTTGGAAAGTAGTTAATAATGATATTATGTAATTTATATATAACACTTGCTACCTAATACTGTCCCACTGATACTCTGTTATCAGTCAAGTTTAGGCTTATTCGTGGGAATTTTATTGCAAGGATAGATAATCTTACATATTTAAATAAGATTTGCAGGATATTTATGAACAGGAAAAGGGAACTTTGATTGCTAATTTGCTTATATGTATTAACAAAATATGAGCTAGCCCTGAGGAATTTACCAGCAACATAATATTGAGGCCTCCAACTAACGTCGTAAATTTGTAATTCACAATCATACGAACTAAAGAATATACTGATAGACTCAAAAAACCTTTAGAGCATTTTTTATTAAACAATTTTATCTAATTCATAAAAACCGGGCTGATTTATGTAATGTATCTAACGTAATGTAGTTATTGGCGTTAACAGTTAGAGAAAGCAAACAAAGTATTCCATTGTTTTTGGTTAAGATGTTTTTCCAAATTATATCCAACAAAAAATTATTATTTACGGGCCTTAGATGCAAATCATATAATTATGAATAAGTTATTGCCTTAATATATTTTTGTATAATTTTAGTGTTAACTCTAAGAGAAAAACCCTTTAAATTATCCTAATAATGATATTTTGAATAAAGAATGAAATTCAATTGAGCATCAATTACTATGGAAATATGTTTATTTTTGCTCCGGTACCGATTCCAAAATATACAGCTGAGTATTAATTGAATTTAATAAACAAAATTGGTAACGGACCATTTTGAAGTGAATAATCCTTTTTAAACGCGGTATACAGTATTTTCCTTTGCTTTAAGCAGCCCCTTTATAACATTTCAGCCTTCGCTTGAATTTCTAAATATTTATTATAATTTATATTCATGGGTCTCTTCGATCGGAGGCAGAGAATGTGTAAAACGATAAAGATTTGTTTATTTTAAATTCAATATTAAAATGGTTGTTATCCTATAAAGCCAAATTAATAGTAACAATATTTCATCCACCCTTATATATTATCACTATGCATAAAAACATATTACCATAATACATTAGTATAATAATTACTATAGGTATTAGTATTAAAGAAAAAAAACTTAACCACCATTTAATATCTTTTTATTGCACAGTAACCTTTACATATAATAACTCATCTCATTTATCAAATATTACCACAATGGCAAGCAAAGGAAGTAAAAATTTAAACTCCAAAATCAATAATTGTATATTTATAGTCTGGTGTTAACAAATTAATCATATCATCGAGGGTTATTAAATTTTAATTTAGACGTATGCTCCGTACGCACGAGTTTTCCTGAAAAAACTAAATTACAGACTGATAAATATTCAAGACATAACATCAATATCAGAACATCTACAGAGGAAAACTACCGAATAAATGGTGTTTATACTTCGTTCAATGGGATGGATTACAGTTTGACCGAGTGGGGAAGAAATATCGGTACGACATGTCCTTTACCTGGAAGTTTCGATGAATGTTACTTATATTTTACATCAAAATAATTCTATTGCCTTGAAAAAATTTGATGTTTTTTAATGTAAATATCAATGGATCGATTATAAATTGATTTTTTTTATAAATCGTCTAAACTTAAATAGGGGACGAATTAGGAGCTAGTTTTGTTTTTTAACTAAATTACATTGTGAAGGAAACCTCAAATAGGAGGTCACTTCTTAAAGCAATAAACCCAGATTGAAAATACAACAACCCGACTGCAGTTTATGTGTAATATGAATCGGCCCACACAATTAAAGCAAAGGCTAAATTTTTAAAGTACCGGTCATGTCTAGTAACCTTTCGTGAAATGGAAAAATCTATTAACTTAACGTAAATTTTACACAATTATTAATATTATATCAATTGCAGATTTTTTCGGCACTACAAGTAAAGCTCTGTGCGAGGGACATGTAAGAATATAATGAAGTGGTGGTAAAGAATGTATGTTTCATATGACGAAAAAGATGAAATTAAACGCTATTTTAATATTGAAAGTACGAATTATAATATTTCGATGAAAATTTGAATTATTTGACTGTGAAATATAATATCTGGTGTCAAAATAAATGTTTTTGAAACGCACCACCGACAGTTCATCAAATAAGACAAATTAAATACAACCATATAAAAGACTGCACATACGCGGAAAATAAAATAAAGAGATACAAACTTGGTACTCGCTAAGCTGATTTTTAAGTACTATTGTATGCAACCAAACGAAGACCACCCACCACTTATTTTCTTGATTTGTTCTTGGTTTTACTAATCGTGTTTAATACTTTCTGAACCGTTCCCATTTTGGTAATTTGATTTACATGCAGGTTTACTTAATAAAGAGAACTAACCATAGTTTATATTATTGTTGCTCAATGATTTACTACAGATCACAAATATCTTGGTAAAATCTTATTATCCATAATCCAGATTTGTTTTGTTTTCCATATAGATATTTTGAGAACTGCAAGACGTAATTAACCTAATAGTATAAGAGTAACAGAAATACAAACATTTTCATTGATTGGTAAAAATTTATAAATGAGAATAATGTCTTTAGATATATTTTACATTTAGGTTCATAAATTACCATAAATTACTAAATCAAATCCGAAATGAAAGTAAGTTTAATTATTGTTGATTAAAGCATTATAATAATCATAATATTTAAGTAGTAAAGTGTACCATAAGAATAAAAATTGTTCAAGGATAATATAACTATATGAAAAATTGAAGCGAAACTCTGAATATAATTTAAAACTTTAAAATAATATTTATTGATCATCGTGTACTATTGGACTAATTTAAGTATTAAATTATTAACAAAATATTTTGAACTTTTGCATATTTAAAACTTGTATTATAGGAACATTAGAAAATAAAAAGCCAGTCAAAAATGTTTTTAAAGTTTGGAGATAATAAAGTGCAAAGTCTAGTATTATTTATCAAACCATGTATGACATTAAAAATAACGATTAAATAAACTAACTGTATCATACGATAATTAATTATTTATTTAAGGAATTTACTTAAGGAATGAAATATTTTTTAATTTCTAGATTTCATTAACCAAAGTATATTCTATGATACGAATTATTGATTCACAAACGACGGTAATCAAGCAGGAAGTGTGTACGAATCAATTTTTTGACGTGTTGGCACTGTTTCCGTGAACTCCACCAAAATGCGTCTGAAATGTTGTCTAGAACTTAGCAATCAAGATAATGTAATTTTTTATATTTTCTAGTAAATGAATACATAAAAAAAATTTGTGTTGTAATATATACAAGATACTGTATAGTTTTAAATAAAAAAACTTAAGCAACAAAACAAAGAGACAGAATAAAGTAAATTAAGTTATGAGTTATGTATCATTTTACAATTATTTGGGAAATCAGTAATTTTTTAAGAAGGGGTTTACTTGCCTACTAAATACTAAAATTTTCTTTATTGTCACTGTCGATACACTCTTACTATTTCTCTTTTCTCAGCTGAAAACTGGCGTCACTTATATATATTTATCCAATCCTATGTGTATCAACACTTAGTATAATTTTCATGAGCTTTAGATGAAACAAATGCAAGTAATTTCTATGATTTCAAAATTCGTTAAACAATTACTTAAAACTTATTGTTCATCGGTAATTTGCCTCTAGTAAGTATAGTTATTACTCATTGATCTTGTGGTAAGCAAAGTGTGGAAATAATCGAGTCCTAAGATATTCTTAGAACTATTAATTAGGTTTTCTAGAATTAAATCTTTTATATTCGACCTTGTGATTAATAAAAAAAATTTATTTTATCCCTCCCCTCCATATATTTTATTCTCTCTGTTTCAATTATCTTAGTAAGATTTACGCGTTGGTAATCCTGATATTTGACATTACATGTTCATTTCCATTCTTGACCCTACTTACTAGTCAATTATATACTTATTATATTAACCATAATAGTTTAAATAAATGCTAATTATTCAGGTTTTCGTACTTTATGTTCAACATTTAGAGGTAATCTTTTAAATTAAAGACAACCTTTAGCTGATAGTTTCCTGTACGACCAAAAATTTGATAGTTTTATCTGTATGACTTATGTTTTTGTTTAGGTTAACTTCATAATTATAGTGTAATTTTTTTTGTTAGTATACAAATATAAGTTAATTAATAATATATATATATATATAAATACATATATATTACAAATCTAATATATATATATATATATTAGGTTTATTTTTTTTAATAATTTTTGTAAACTAAGATTGATGGTAGTAAAATTAAAAGTGGTAAAAAACAAAATTGAAAGGTGAGCTAATGTTTGATTATTTATTGAGCGGCATACAAAATGATAAATAGCTGTTGAAGAATGCATTTATCTATGAAATGATACAATGCATTTCTTCAACAGCAATTTATCATTTTGTATGCGCTCAATAAATAACAAACATTAGCTCACCTTACAATTTTGTTTTTTACCCTTTTTAAATTTACTACCATCAACTTAGTTTACAAAAATTATTAAAAAAATAAACCTAATATATATATATATATATTAGATTTGTAATATATATGTATATATATATATATATATATATAATTAACTTATATTTGTAACAAACAAAAAATTACACTATAATTTATGAAGTTAACCTAAACAAAACATAAGTCATACAGAATAAATCTATCAAATTTTTGGTGTACAGGAACTATCAGCTAAAGGGTCTTTAATTTAAAAGATTACCTCTATATTTAAACATAAAGTACGAAACTGGAATAATTAGCATTTATTTAAAAACTATTATGGTTAATATAATAAGTATATAATTGACACGTAAGTAGGGTCAGAAGGAGAATGAACATGTAAGTCAATATCACATTACCTAAAAGCGTCAAATCTTACTAAGATAATTTGAACAGAGAGAATAAAATATAATGGAGAATTTAATCTTAATCACAAGACGAATATAAACATTTAATTCTAGAAAACCTGATTAATAGTCTAAGTAATTTCTTAGGACTCGATTATTTCCACACTTTGCTTACCACAAGACAATGAGTAATAACTATACTTACTAGAGGCAAATTACACGATGAAACAATAAGTTTTAAATTAATTTGTTTTAAGAATTTTGAAATCTAATAGAAATTACTAGCAATTTGATTTCATTAAAGCTCTGAAAATTATCTACATTGACGTGTTGATACCAAATAGGATTGGCATAATAAATTATAAATGACGGTTTTCAGGCTGCAGTAAAGAAATATAAGAGTTATCGCAGGACAATAAAGGAAATTTTAGTATTTAGAAGGCAAGTAAACCCCTTCTTAAAATACGATTTCCAAATAATTGAAATGATACCATAACTCATAACTTTAATTTCTTTAATTTTTAACTTTGTTTTGTTGCTTAAGTTTTTATTTAAAATATACAGATCTTGAATACTATTACAACACAAATATTTTTTTATGTATTCATTACTAGAAATATAAAAATTACATATCTTGATGCTAAGTTCTAGACAACATTTAAGACGCATTGTTGGTGGAGTTCACGGAAACTGTGACAACACGTCAACAGATAGACTGCGTACCACTTCCTGCTTGATTACCGTTGTTGGCGAATCAATAACTTCGTATCAAAGAATATACTTTGGTAATGCAATTAGAATTAAAAATATATTCATCCTTGAGCTAAATTCCTTAAATAAATAATTAATTATCGTATGATACAGTTAGTTTATTTAACGTCTATTTTTAATGTATACATGGTTTATACATAAACTAGACTTTGCACTTTATTATCTCAAACTTTAAAAACATTTTTTGGCTGGCTTTTTATTTTCCTAATGTTCCAAATACAAGTTTTAAATATGCAAAATTTCAAATATTTAGTTATAATTTAATAATAATTAGTCCAATAGTACACATGATCAATAAATACATATTTTAAAGTTTTAAATTAACAGTCATAAAATTAAAGTTAGAGTTTCGCTTCAATTTTTCATATAGTTTTATTCTCTTGAAACAATTTTTATTCTAATGGTACACTTTACTACTTAAATATTATGATTATTTAATGCTTAATCAACAAATAATAAAACTTACTTTCATTCGATTGCATTTAGTAATTATGGATAATTTTGAACTAAATGTAAATTCATCTAAAAGACCTTATTTTCATTTATAAAATTTTTACAATCAATGAAAATGTTTGTATTCCCGTTACTTCATTCTAATATTAGGTAATACGTCTTGCAACGTTCTCAAATATACTATATGGAAAAAACAAACAAAACTGGATTATGATAATAATATTTTACCAAGATATTTGTGATCTCTAGTAAATCATAGAGCAACAATAATATAACTATGGTTGGTTCTCTTTATAAGAAAACCTACATGTAAATCAAATTACTAAAATGGTTCAGAAAAGTTTAAACGATAAGAAAAACCAAGAACAAATCAAGAAACTGAGTGGCTGGTGGCTTCGTTTGTTGCAAACAATAGTACTTAAAATCGCATTAGCGGCCAACAAGTGGTATCTCTTTATTTTATTTTCGCGTATGGTGCAGTCTTTATATGTTGTATTTAATTTGTCTTATGTGATGAACTGTGCGTTTCAAAAACATTTATTTTGCAGAGAAATTATATTTCACAGATAAATCATTCAAATTTTATGAAAATAATTATAATTGTACTTTCAATATAAAAATAGCGTTAATTTATTTTCCACTTCGTACTAACACTTACACTTCATTACACACTTCATTACTATTCTACAGATCCCTCGCACAGAGCTTTACTTGTAGTGTGAAAAAATCTGCAATTGATATAATATTAAAAATTGTGTAAAATTTACGTAAGTTAATAGATTTTTCCATTTCACGAAAGGTTACTAGACATGACTGTACTTTAAAAATTTAGCCTTTTCTATAATTGTGTGGCCGATTCCATATTAACACATAAACAGCAGTCGGTTGTTGTATTTTAATTGGGTTTATTGCTTTAAGAAAGTGACACCAAATTGAGGTTTCCTTGACATGTTAATTTAGTTAATAAAACAAAACTCGCTCCTAATTTCTCCCCTATTAAGTTTAGACGATTTGAACAAAATCAATTTATAATCGATCCATTGATATTTACATTAAAAACATCAAATTCTTCAAGCAATGAATTATTTTGAAGTAAACTACAAGTTTGTTATTTGTTTGTTGTTTGTTATTACGTCCATCGAAACTCCAGATAAAGGACTTGTCTTACCGATATTTCGTCTGATAAAAAGTTTTAGAGTTGAACACAATGTAATCAAACTTTGCTAACACACTTTAGAAAAAATTCATCCCAATGGTACAAACTGTAATCCATCCCATTGAACGAAGTAAGCACCATTTATTCGGTAGTTTTCCTCTGTAGATGTTTCTGATATTGATATTAAGGTTCTTGAAATATATCAAGTCTGTAATTTAGTTTTTCAGGAAAACATCGTGCGTACGGAGATACAGTCATAAATTAAAATTTACCAACCCCTCGATTGATATGATTAAATTTGTTAACACCCAGACTATAAATATACAGTATCTGATATTGCAGTTTTAATTTTATTTGTTTTTGCTTGCCGTTGTGATAATATTTGATAAATTGAATGAGTTATTATATGTAAAGGTTACTGTGCAAATCAACAGATATTAAATGCAGGTTTAAGTTTTTTTCTTTAATACTAGTACTATAGTTGTTATTATAATAATGTATTATGGTAATATGTTTTATGCATAGTGGTATTATATAAGGGTGATGAAATATTGTTACTATTAATTTGGCTATAGAATAACAACTATTTTAATTCAATTTAAAAGTAAAACAAATCTTTATCGTTCTTACACATTCTCTGCCACCGATCGAGAGACCCATGACATATAAATTATAAATAAATGTTTTGAAATTCAAGCGAAGGCTGAAATGTTTTAAAGGGCTGCTTAAGCAAAGGAAAATACCGTATACCGAGTTTAAAAAGGATTATTTACTTCAAAATGACCGTTACCAACATTTTGTTATATATTCAATAATACTCAGCTTAAATAATTTGAAATCGGTACGGAGCAATTAAACAAATTTCATAGTAATTGAAGCTCATTTAATTTCATTTCTTTATTCAAAATATCATTAAAGGATAATTTAAAGGGTTTTCTTCTCTTCGAGTTTACCCTAAAATTATTACAAAAATAAATTAAGGCAATAACTTATTCATAAATATTTGATTTGCATCTAAAGGCCGTAAATCATAATTTTATTGTTGCGATATAATTTGGAAACATCTACCAAAACAATGGAATACTTTGTTTGCTTTCTCTAACTGTTAACGCACATAACTCCATTACGTTAGATACATATAACATAAAATCAGCCGGTTTTATAATTAGTAAATTGTTTAATCAAAATGCTCTTAAAGGTTTATTGAGTCTTTTTGAGTACACCTAGGTATGCAGCTGGAAAGAATAACCAAGCAAATACTTTCACGGTCATTAGTTAGATATATAGTGTAAAATTAGGAAGATCTGCAGTATGAAACAGTTTATGAATACAAAAGCCAGGTGCTTCTCTCACTGTAATTATTGTAGGAGACATACATCACAGGTAGGAGCAGTATATTCTCTACGGTCGTAATGAATTGTGATTACAATTTACGACGTTAGTTGTAGGCCCAATAATATGTTGCTTGTAAATTCCTCAGGGCTAGCTCATATATTGTTAAATACATATAAGCAAATAGCAATCAAAGTTCCCTTATCTGTCATAAATATCCTGCACTATTATTTAAATCATAAGATTATCTATCCTTGCAAAAAATTCCCGAATAAGCCAAAACTTGACCTGATAACAGATTATCAGGACAGTAATAGGTAGGTAGTGTATATATAAATTCCATAATATCATATTAACTACTTTCCAAGGCCTAAGTAGGTGGTAATAATCTGCTGTTGTACAATGCAGGCAATGATACATAAATATAGTAATATTGTTATTGATGATATTAGCGAGACAAAAATATCAGGTAAGATAACTATTCACACTAAACAGACATTTGTAAGTGTATGAACTGTAACTTAAAAAAGTAGAGATTGCAATGCTACGTAATCAAATAAATGTGTACTTACCATAATGTTATATTGTGAACCGCTACGTTATAAAATTAAAAAAACAGGGGCTGAAAACCACACACTTCATGACAGCATGATGTTAACAACCAATCAGAAAACTAGAACGAGTTTTTATGTGGATTAAAGCATGTGAAAAAAAATGCATGTTTAAAGCTTAGAGAACAATTTTATTTTTAAATTTAAAGCTCAGTAAAATTTTGATATTTCCTACAAAGAGTAATACAGACGGATAGGCAACTAATTGCATCTTCCGGAAAACAAATGTAAAATTGACTCACCAATCTAGTGAGTGATACGCTTTGTCACTCAGTCAAATCCCTGTGACGAATATGTATCCTAATAGAACTGTAGAACATTTTTATCTTTATGGTTCTTTAATAGAAATCTGCATATTGCAGTCAACCTCGGGACTAAACTTTCTCGTCATATTTCTCATTTCTTTAGAATATATCCTCTAAAATGCCAATACTACCATGATCTGAACAATTATTGGAAGTTACAAAAATATGTATATATGTACGTAAGGGATTATGCAAAATAACATCATTAAAATAGATATTGTACTTAAAAGTATAAAATAATATTTTAAGCAACATTTATGCCTAAATTATATGTTGATATGTGTTTAAATATTTTTGCCACATAAAGTAGAATGATTATTGTATATAAATGTAAGAAAAGTGCCGATTAACATGCCAAAATTTAGTTGTTGCCTCAACAATTCACTTGCAATAAAAACATCGAAAACTATAAATTAATCATTAGTTTGAAATTTCTACAGATAATGGCTACGTACGAACTGTACCTTTCGTTATGTTTGTAGGGAAGTTTTACAATTATGAAACTATACTATGGAATACATATAAACTGAATATTTGGACAACGGTATTTGACATTGATACATTTAGTGTGTATAAACACGTTAGCTTTTAACTCCGGCAAAACTATACGGTCCCTACATTTCACAGTAAAATTATTTCAGCAAGTGGTAAACGCTAAGTGCTGCAGGACAGGAAAGAGCACTTACATAGATAAATGTGGACAGTTCTCCCAACCATCTCACAAAACTGGAAGAAGATTTCTTTTAGAGAGAACTTTCAGAGATTTATTCTGTAG
Source organism: Homalodisca vitripennis (assembly GCF_021130785.1). Lineage (NCBI taxonomy): Eukaryota > Metazoa > Arthropoda > Insecta > Hemiptera > Cicadellidae > Homalodisca > Homalodisca vitripennis. The sequence continues at coordinate 94,463,413 of NC_060213.1, read as the reverse complement.
AAGAAATTAAAAAGAAGGTAAATACGGACCATTATGTTTAGAATGTAATGCTGGGAAGTCCTTATCCTTAGGACGACAGCACGTTTTATTTTAACTTGTAACTAATGTTCTGCAAGTACTGAGGAGGCATTGGAATTAAAATCCTTTCTTATATGGTAGATCTTATGTTTAATTATTAAGTAAGTAAGTATATAAATTCTTACATACGCTGTAAAATATACTTAAGGGTTTATAAGTTATATTGTAAGTCATGCAAAACATTATTTAGTTATATAATTTGCAAAATTAATAATCACTAATTTAACACCGATAGAGCGCAAGCTATCTCATTTAGTAGATAGTTGCAAAAAAATCCATTTAGGAAGCCTGTTAGCTACAGAAAATGTTTGAACTGAGTAGTTTTTTTTCTGATGCAATTGTGCGTTAGATGTTTTACAGTGTATATACCTGTCTTCCTATTTTCGTAATTAGATCCAAAGAGAAATTAGACATATCAGAATATTGGAAAGTACATCTCCTTCTGTTCAATAAATAAAAATAAAATTTAAATTTATATTGTTTGATGTTACCTTTATATTTGCAAACCATTACCCATAATAGGATTATAATATTTTAATAAGTAGCATTAATAAATTGTCCCAGGAAGTCATGTTTCCTAGCTTAAAAGTTAATATGGAACATTACAGTTCTAAATAGTATTTAATTAACCATCGTTTTAAAAAGTTGTTTTGTTTTAACATATTATTATAAACATTTAAATAATTGTTGCAACATTTCTTTAATGCAATATTTTAAATAAACCGGTTACGATAGTAAAATAGGAAATAAAAGATTATGTAGGTGTTAAATATTTGGAAAAATCTTGCTCGATTAACATTATTTATCTATCTTGACTTCAAAATATAAACTGGAATATTTTAAAAGTGGAGAATGTAAGCGTTTAGTGGATACCTTGATGCGTCAGACTTATGAGTACTAGTATTTCATATAGGACAGAGACACAGATAAAGTGATAGAACTGTAAAAATACCTGTTACAAAGTAAAATTATTGATGTATATTGATTTGGTCCGTTTTTGAGTGGTTTTGGTAATCCGTCGCCTGTTGGAGTAGAGTTCAATACAATTAACAAAAGAGGAGTGGACAAATTATGCAAATTATGTGATCATCCATAAACTTGTTTTAATTATTTTGACAATATCAAATTACTCTCACATAATTCGCACTTTTTATTTTACGGAAACATTCTAAAATATTAATTATGTCAATCCCTAAAATCCTAATTGTGTATTAAAATTATATATACTATTGACAAGCTTTTATGTTGCCACTTCCATCCATAAACGTGTACCCAAAAAGCTAATCATGTTCTTGCTTTTATATAAAGTTTTCATAACCGAGAAATTATATTACTGAGAATTTCGTGGTTCAACTAAAAGTTTAATCCAAAAGTGTTTAATTCTATTAAATACTATTTTATTATGTAATGATTATTTGCTTTAAATATTAGTTGAAGTTGATACCAAAATGGAACAATGGGAAAGAAATAATGAGGAGAAAGTATAAATAAATCGTCTAGACATTTAAAATATTTTAAAGTCATATACATTTTTTATTATTTTCGAAAATATGGTCAAAAAGAATATTCATTGTAGGCCTTTGTGTCACAAAGTCTATTTTAATAATCCTTATAAGTTTGTTTCATTCAAAGTTATTTGTAATATCACATATTCCTTTGCCAATATAAAGATACAACCTAATAGAATGTTAGTAATGCATACTTCATCTAAAGTAATACAACAACTTCTTAATCCCTCTTAGTATATTAATCTGTACTCAACTCACAAGATTATCTCTTTTATGTACACTCTTGAAATTGACTACCATATCACAAGTCAATATGTGTGGAAAATTTATCATTTTGCCAGGGGATTATGAGTGAGCAGTTTATAATGCCGCAGTCTTTAGATAGAGGAAGGTTTACAGTATATTGTATAAACATGATATAGTCATAAAGATTTGTAAATCTTATGCATTTTACCTTCCAGATCGTGAACGATATATTTATACCTGACAAAAGAAATGTATTTTATAAATGTCAAGTATTGCTCCCTCAAAAAATAGTCATAATAATAATAATAATAATAATAATAATAAATTATTTATTGCTTAAAACGTAAAAACAATGTTATGACAATTGTGAAGTATTTTGAGCTTAATTTTTCATTCGTTCTACCATCGAAGTCTCTTTCATACATACAATTTTTGCGTTCACTCTCTCTCACTTATTCGAATTGATCCACCACTTCCCCGGTCAGTCCACCAATTGAGAGGTCTCCCAATTGTGTGCCATAAACTCGTCTATAATGTAGAACGCATGTGTAATCAATGTTAATTTTAGACGAGCTTTGAATGCCTTCAGCATGGGGTCAGATTTAATCGAGTTTGGCAAGTTGTTGACAATTCGAATTCCTGCCTGAGAAGGCAAACGCTCGTGAGCTACCGTCCTGTGTCTCCCAGTTCGGTAGTCACCCTGCCTCTAGTTGCATAAGAGTGTAAATCACTACCTCTTGTGTGTTCACATTTGGATTTGAAAAAGACACGTTTCCAAGACGTATAGCCAAGGTAATGTCAACAATTTTAGATTTTTGAAAGCTAGTCTGCACGACTCTGTCCATTGCAGTTTTGCAATTGTTCGAACTGCTTTTTTAAAGAATGAAATTGTAGAAAAGTTTGCGGTTGTGCAACCTCCCCACAATGCTAATCCGTAAGAAAGGTGTGGGTAGATCAGTCCATAAAATGCCGTCATCAGTACCTGCGTTGGGCGGTATTCGGACAGTTTCCTCAAGACATAAATGCCTGAGGATAACTTTGAACAAACATAGTCTACACGACAATCACAAGTCAAACCTCGATCTAAGTGTATTCCAAGGAATTTCATTAAGTACACTTCAGTGATTTCAGTTTCGTCTAACATGACTGTAGGAGTACAATCTGAACCTGTTTGTAAAATAAATTTATTGAATTTCGATTTCAAAGATTTGTTTTGAGATTGAGCTCATTAAAACGTTGAACTGCAATGTTGAGCTCAATGAACGTAAATTTTTCAAGTTCTTATTGTGATTTTGAGTTGAGACAGAGAGTCGTGTCATCTGCGTACTGGACGAGTCGCCTTTGTTTTACCGATGAACCAACCTCATTTACGTAGATTAAGAAGAGTAAAGGGCTAAGTATGGAGCCCTGAGGAATACCATCGTAGACCCTCCTCTCCCGATTTGACGCCTGAAATGCCTACAAATTGTGATCACTGAGATACAACTTGAGCCACTTGAGCGACACTCCTCGCATCCCGTAATACTCCAGTTTGCGAATGAGGATTCGTGTGGTGCCATAGTCGTCTTATATAATTGTAATGCAGTTGAAGATAATGTTCGTTCCCTTAGGAATCAATAATAATACATAGATACATAAAATTCAGGAAACTGTGTTATTTTGAAGCCTATCTCACTACAAATTTATATATATATATATATATATATATATATATTTACTGTATATACACACACATATATATATATATATATATATATATATATATATATATATATACAGTAGGTCTATAAATTCTCTTTATCTAGGAAAAATAGCAAACACCTATTTGGCATCTGAAATAAATTTTATTCAAACCGTGCTCTTAAAAGATATGAAATAATTCCTTACATTTTTGCTTGACCTATTATCTTTTGAATCATTAACACTGACAATTGGGTACTGTAACATGATACATCACTAATTTCATAAAGACATAGCGATCTATCGTATTACATCGTAAATACTCTAAATGAGAAGCTATATTAACTTTGACTTTGACATTCCTCCACATTGTTGTAAAATAGATTTAAGTGTTACTGACATCATGAGAGCTCTGCAATCAAGCACACTGATGTTCTATATATATTTCGGCATAGTAGTGGGTATTTTCTAATTATTATGTACCGTAGAAAATACCAAATTTCGTGTTCACTCAACTAGATTTTGTGTCATTTAGTATCAAACATATCAACAATCAGACATACAAATGTCCACATTTAAAACATAAATCCTTAACAACTTTCGCATCTGTAATATTAGTAGATTACCAATTTAGGTTCCATTTAAGGATAGTAAAATAATTTTACTTTAAAAATTAATAAAGTATCATATGATTTAGTTTATGTAGGTTGCAATGTTAAATTATGTTATAGTTGTATTAATGTATATATCCATAAGAGAGGTACAATATTAGGAATTATTGGAATTTATTTAAGTAATTTAAAACTTTGGTAAACATTTGTAAACTTTCATTTCAACTTACACAGACACACAAATTTGTGTTTGCACTATTCCGTCCATTACAATATATTTGAGAAAACCATTGAACTTCAGTTAATTTTAAATTATTTATGTCCTAAACATGTGCATTTACTGAATGACATCTTTTGATATCATTATTAGGAAATAATGCATCCAAATATATTGCAATGAAAAGAGATTAGCTACGCAATAACAAGTGTATTGTTATAAAAAATATTTAGTGATTTGAATGGAACAAAATTTTTGTATCGGAATAATTAGTTAACCGGACCAACGGTTTTAAATTGAAGGTTCTGTTGGGGGAAGACTCAATTATTGTTATCCAATTCTCTCCACTGAGCAAATATAATTACCTCGTCAATTTAATTTCTTTGTTGTATTTCTAACGTTATCTGTTATAGGAAGCAACTGGAATGGCATAAAAAAGTGAGCAGGTTTACTTAAAGAAAATGTAACGATATAGGATACATTTATTTGTAATCCTACCCATATTCTTAGTTTTTGCTATCTAAATGTTCTTCGAGTAGTAAACGTTTCGAAACTATTCCATATGTTAAATTTATACATTGTATAATAGAAAAATTTGAAGCTTTTAGTCAATTATTTTTATTATTAATTTCATGATTGAAACAAACATGATAATTGGGTAGAAATTTCACATTATGAATTTATATTTCCTTAATTTTTAAATTAAAAAGATGTCAAAGGCTATGAATTAATAATAGTCTACTATGGTACCATAAATAAGAATGTTGACTTTTTCCCTGGAATACGTTTGAATAAATCTTGGAGAGGTGATTCATTATATCAGGGACGTAGGCCAAGGTATTACGTAAAAAATTGTTTTCAATAATTTAATGTATATTGTTGTGATAATAAAAATATAGTGGACAAAGTGATGAACAGATTATTTTATTTTTTGGAAATTTAAACAATATATGTTTATGAAATGTTCCAGACTTCCTACCAGGCAATGCTTGAACTTGTTAATTACAATAACAATGTTGATTGCCCTGTTCCTGTAGCTAAATAGATGATGTCATATGTATTATACTTATACTCCGATAGAATAAATGAAAATATTTAATATAATATGTTCTTAGATTATTTATTCAGAAAATTTTACTAGATAAAAATTGAGTTCTTACTCTCGGTAATACTCTGTGAGAATATAGGAACATTTATCTCTACAATTCTTTTCCACAACACAAAACATTTTTACTCTTTTCTATCATTGAAGCCAACCACTGATTCCTAATGGTTCTTCTACTGTGTTTAAATTATAGACACACACAAGAACGCAATAAATGTAAATAAGAGTCTCAGTTAGGAAATGAAAGTTAGGTAAAATAGTAATATAATTTACACGTATTTTTTTCTTGCCAGTACAAAACCACCTGCAAAATTCTCCAGCTTTAACTTAATCCATTACATGTCGTAAAAATGTCTCCTATAATCACTAAAATACGACATGATTATGTATTGGTAAAATGCAGCGTTACTTGTGTCATTAATCCAACAGAATTATATGAAATTGTAGCGAAAAGGCAAGTTTGTATTTAAGTATTTGTCATTTACAGTTCTTGGAATCAGTCGGTATCTTTGATAACTGTCATTTTAATTACTAAACATTATACTCCATAGACCTACCTACTCATCACCAACGATGAATGTTACTTGAAAAGCTTAAATAAATAGCGATAATTCCATGTACTAAGGTAATTTAGGTCAATTTTAAAATTTGTACTGTATTCTATTTTTTTTTATAATTAACAGTCGGGAGGATATTTCAAACAAAAACACGAACACTTTACGCTCTATAACTCAACACGTATATTTACAGAATGACACTTCTAGTCACATCGTAAACGTTGCTGAAGTCAGTTTAAAAAACTATGGGTGTACACCTGCTGAAAAAAGTAGAACGATAATATAAATTTGTGTTGTAAAATTAATAAGAATCTCATTAAATAATACTTAAATTACGAGTTATTGTTACAAACGACAGTAAGTATCCAACTAGCCGAACCAATTTCAAATTAATAGTAGTTTAAGATAGTTTCTGAATTATTTTTTTGATATTTCTAACTAGCTATTGATGATCAGGGACTGAACCTAATGTCATTATGTAATAATAAACTTAGTAAAAAAATGCATTTACTATGTAATTTTAATGTAAATATATGCATGATAAACACACGGATAAGTCTAAATCTAAATTAAATTTTAAATTCTTTTGAGTAGCTTATTATTTATTTCTCTAATTGAAGAAATTATGAATTTAACATTTCCCTGTATTCTCTGAAGTTTACCTTTCTATATATCTGTAAATATTTCTTAGTTTGCCTACTTTTATTTGAGGTCTTAAAGAAAATATTAAGAGAACTGTTTGTAGCAAAGCGTATACTTGGACTATATGATTGCGTATGAAAATGTATGTAACTGTTTTATCTAAGATATCGGTGGATCATGTCACTGTTCCTCGTGAGCCGGGGCTCAGTTTGAACGTTTTTGTCTTACCTTTCCCACCTCGGCCACTCTTATCAGTCGGTGGGGGGAGTCACTCCGTCAAGTATTGATTTTCTGCCTGGTTGGATTGTTTGGTCGAGGTCAGCTGGTTGACCTTGACTAGTTTACCGACCAGCTGTTCACCGGCACCGGCACCGGCACCGGCTACTGTTCGGAGCGGTCAGGACACGTTCGGAGAAGCTTACTGTGTTCTGGCTGTTTCTCTGCTCTTCCCGTTTCCCCACGGCTGGCTAACTCCTCTACTTTCGGCATGTAATTGTCTCTCTCACCCTCTTAACTTTATTTTGTTGGCGATTTTTCTCTCCCACGCAGACATATATTATCGTAGTTTAGTTATAAGTAGTTTATATATTATTCTGTAACTTGTGTTCCTAGTGTACGTTGTTCGTGTCGCAAAGTGTTCTTTCCTGTCTGTCGTACGTTCTAAATTTGTTAATTTTTTAACTATGCCAGTTAAGTTTTTATATATTTGCGCCGTGCTTTCTAATCGATCCGTTCGGCGAACGGAAATTATTTATTAAGTATCACCTTGTTTTTATTTAGTGTAAGCGAGACGGTACAGACTTTGCAAATTTTGTGACCTCGTGTTTTGTGTTGCGTGCAAAATTGGGGTGGCAACATTAATGATTTTCATTTTATTGCTTAATTAATTAATTAATTGCCTTATAGTAGCGTGAACGGATTATAATTTAATTATTGTTATTTGGGAAATAATGTACTGTTATTATTTGTAAATTATATAATTATTATTAGGCCTACCTTACAATTAATATTTAACAATAAAATGTAAATTATTATAATATTATAATAGAATGATTAAAATCCATCCAGCGAATTATAGTTACCAGTAAATGTTATCACGCTTAATCATTTAGTATGGCTGTTCTAGCCCTATGTAATATTTAATATTGTCACCAAGTAGTGTATCTTAAAATACTTGGTGTCTTGAGTTATTTTTAGAAACAGTTTTTTCAATACTTAAAAGGTACTGTTAGTTACAGATCGTTATTTTTAATTGTTAAATTTAAATATTTTATATATTACTTTGTGGCAAACATAATTAAGTTTTTATTATTTCTCAGGTTACAATAACATTTTTCTAAATATCTACTGGTTATGTTGGGATTCATTAGGGTCCCCGTGAGTGCCGTCAGCGGGACTGGTGCGGCGAGTCTGCCCAATGAAACCACTGAAACCAAAACTGAATGCCCCCGTGCCCTGCCAGCGCTCCTGTACCGGCATCCAACCGGAGTGTATGTGCTCATATTCATTTCATCTGGAACAAGGTTGGATCCAAAATGTTTTTTTTACTTTTCTTATACTGAACTTGCGAGGATTGGGGTGCAGGGAGCGCTGCCAGATATTAGATCTGGAGGAGGGCCAGTGTTAAGACTAGTGTGTATTTAGTTTAGTTACATGAACTGAAGGGGAGGATTTCATCTTTAATTCGGATTCGTGGAGGCAACTAAGCCCCCCGCCTCCTTCGAAAATCGGCTTTCTTTAAAATATTTTTTTTTTACTTTTTGGCTACAAACCTGAAACCAAATTACTTTTTAAAAATAGTGGGCCTAGAAATTCTACAACCTTTTCCCTCCCCCTCAGTTCATAACACTTACCAGTTAAAGATAATTTTTCCTACATGCCGTACCTGAAATTGTTATTTATATATCAAATCTCTATATTATATTATTTATTTATTATGTTATTATTTCTATTTATTATGTTATTGTCTATATTGGAATTTTACCTTTTGTTATTTAGTTTTTAAGTTACGCGGTGCACCGTAGTGCTGAAGTAATTGTATTTTTGTATAAAAATGTTCGCCACCTCTTTAATTATAAATCACGTTCTCGAAGTCTTGTCTCTCTTCCCACTAGTGGCATGTGGTTTTTTTTTTATGCTTTGCTCCGAGTTTGGGGGAGGGGCGCGCTTCCGAGACCTCCTGTCTATTTCGCTTACTCGGAACACTCGTGTTCCTTGAGAGCTTTCGACACAATTACTGTAGGTTATAAATTGGCCAATTATATCAGTGTACCTTCATCCCTTAAGTCAAAGCATTAAGTTCTCTGTACTTTCTGAGACTATCTTATCTACTATTTGTAGAGAAGAGAAGTAAAGTTAACTAATACTCTACTTTTACGAATAAAAGAAACTTGGAGGATGTTTCGCTGACAAAGGTTGGGCAGTGGTTAAATAAAAATGCATGTCTACAGTGCGTTTACTTTTTCAAGAAAAGAGAAGTTACGCCAGCCTATTGAGTGTTAGGCTTCAATGAAGCTCAGCCAAATTCCATGAAGGAACTGTCACCATCATAGAACATAAATTTATCAATGGTAAAATTTAGGATGAATTAGGCTTTCAAGCGAACTCTCCCAAGCCAAACACTAGTACCTGTGGCTGCTTAAAAAAGTAGAAATTTTCTCTTTAATATGAAATAATTTATCAGTATAGTATAGGTCAATGACACATGTATTTGTGGAGGAAAGGAATGGACCGTACAATAAATCAATTATATATTCCAAGCTTTTTTGAGTAAGAAAAACGTCGATAAAATTTATGTAAATGCCATTAAGTACCGTACGTTATTCCATGTTTGTGTGAACGTAACAAAAGACAAAACAAAGTAAAAAGGCTATTTACCTGGTACATTACAGCTATATACAAAGTAGAATGGATTCATTCAGGTTCACGGTTACAGGAAGGGAAAGTTTCTCGGTTAGGGATTTTTCTGGAGAGGATTAATCAAAACATTGTCTCTCACAATCTGCTGGCAGCACTTTTAATTTGAGGTTTCCAGTGCCATTTAAACGTTAAAATCAGATTGAACAGGTTAGGTTGTTTTGTTTTTACAATTGCTTCAAAAATACGAATGAGAAAATCTATTCTCGCAATAGTGTTGACTGTTTTTAATTATAGTACAATATAAAGCCCAAAAACTTTACAGTGAAATATGAATTAAATTTAACAATATTATCCTACAATATTTTGCTGTTTACCTATGACAAATAATAAAAGTATAACTGTCATAAAAGCCTCCATGAACTGATTTTACTTATAAATAGGTGTAAGTTTAATTCTTGCTGGTTATTCATTTGCTTTGGATTATTTTATGCTCCCATGATGTGCTTCGGAAATGACATGCAAGTTTCATTCATGCAGTATGCTTGTACGAGAACAAACAAATTAACCCTGTCAGAAAAAAACACATTATTTGGATTCGCTGTTGAGGTTTTAACAGCGTAAGGAAAAACGTTATCTTTTATTATATGGAAGTTTTATTTTTTATTAAATTTGTAATCAAGTGGAATGCTTATAAATATTTTGTTCAGTAAAAACGATAATGTACTTTGCCAAAAAGATTAAATTTTTTTTTGAACTTCAAATATTAACACTGTTTTGTAATAGATTAATATTGTTACGAGAAGCAAGATATCCTTCACCTTTTAAAATATTCATATTGTACATAATGTCATTTAGTTAAAATCTATTAATTCCATATTGGTTGTGCTTTTAATTGGGAGGATTATAGCATAACCTCCCAAAACGGTTGTGGGTTTGGGAGGTATTCATGTTATAAGTATCCATCATCCAGTAAGGGTTTATTCTTCTAATGTTTTGGTAAGGCTTGTCAACTTTCATGAATTCATTCTTTAGTTAAATATTTACACACATACATATATTGATGAAGCCTTGGTATAGCATTGAACGTACTGATACTTTTCATGTCTTAAAATGATTGTAATGCCATATTTTCTCCGTGTATGCCTATATTGATGATTACGGCTAAATATCATACAAGTTTTCACAGTTTTACATTGGCCCATGTTTTGATTCTATATAAGGGTTTGCATTAACTGGGCTTATTTATATTTAAATACATTATTTTCGATACCTTGTTTTCTTTGATAATACGATACTCATTAGGATTGACTTTCAGAGTAAGTAATTATTTTTTCAGGACCCCTAAAATTGAAATCTGAAGTAATATTAGGTTGTGATGGATTAGGGATAAGTCCTAACCGAGGTTTTGCATTGCTACCTAAGCCTGTCTCCCCAATAGGTGATGAAGTATTATGTCTACCACTTACATATATATATATATATTTATTTATTTATTTATATTGTTAAATATAAACAATATAAATCACACTAAACATCTTAAGTGTCTAACCCATCGGGGTTTGGTTAAAAGTTATCATCAAATAAAGACGAATAACCAATAAATGAAAAATCAAATGGAATGCTGCTTCACCTATGTGACTTCCAGTATCAGTAAGATTGTCAGCTGATAATTGCGTAGTATTATAATTTTGCACAGCATAACACATTTTACCAATAAGAAATGACAAAATATATCAATAACTTAATTTAATCAATTAATGAAATCATTAACATGCGTAATCAGTGCAAGATGATTATCAGCACATATGATTCGTTATTTTTCACCATGGAAGATATACTAATATCTATACACTGAAGGAGTCAGTAAAATGAGCCATTTAGTAAATTCAACATAGTAGTAATATTCACAAAGTAATATTATAGTAATATAAAAAAATATTGTCTTATAACCCAACACAGTTATTGACTTATTTACCTATCTAATAGGAAGTACAAGTAGGTTTAAAATAAATTAATCTTAGCTGATGTTTTTATTCTCCTTATGAGTCTGTTAATTTTAGTACAAGTAACTTTAATAAACAAAGTATAATTAAGTTTCCTGGATGAAATTGTGATTTAACTAAATCTACACGTGGCGTTATAATCTACATAATTCTTATAGCATTATAATAGTTTTAGATTATATAATGTCAGAGTTTCATAATTTCACTCAAATTTGATAAACACTTATGGAATTAATTATATAATAAGTAAATGAAACGTCGTATATGAATACACTCCAGGCTTTTTTAACTTTCACCACGATGTTTTATTTATTCAATAAATCCTAATAATGGTATTATTTCTATAAATAAACGTATAATTTAATTTGGTATAAGTTGCTTTATTAATCTCTCAATATAAAATGTTGTTCGTTACATGAAAAGTAGAACGGACGGAAGAGGCTTATCATGGCAGTGTTTTATCAGCGACTTATGATTTGTGTTACCGGTTCCGGTTATCATGACACCCTCTCCACGTGCGATTAATTTTTAAAATATCGTATTAAATCATGAATATTATTTTTGTCCAATACGCTTACAAAATACAATCCGGTACTTATATCTCAGTTCCCCGATACAGTAGCATAGCTATAATAATCTTATTCTAAGGATTTATGGAAAAAAACAATATTATTAAATAACTTGTCTCAATGTCGTTACTTGCAATAAAACTTTTTAAAACACGTGTATCACAGATAACTATTTATCTAAATATAATGTTAATAAATACTTCATAAGGCAGGAGTCTACTAATAAACTATCGTTCAAATATGTCATTATATCCGTAATTGACTCTAAACTTGAGACCCATAAGGTTTAAGACAATTGGTACCTAAAGATTAAGACGAAAACTGTTTCTCCCCATGCAAAATGTATCATAACGGTTTTTTAAGTTTATAATTAGTCGTTATTTTAAAATCAGAAGCATATGTCAAGCACAATGGTACGGAGGGCTGGAAAACCCTAACCCCGCCTCTTTATCACATTACTTTCTCACTAAATTTTTATTTACACCTTAACGGCTAGGTTAAAAAGCACTGCGGCTGAATTAAGGTTACGGTATTCATCTTTAAAGGTACGTGAATATGGGTTGAGGTTATAGTTTATTACTATGTAAAAAAATGTTTTAATAGATTACACACAAAATTTCTTTTTTTGGCAAATAACTAAAAAAGGAAAAATAATTTTACCGTGGGAAGCTACTTTACTATATTATACATTTAGAAAGGAACAACCATAAAAGATGTTGAGTTAATTCTCTCATAAATACATTTTTATGACAAATTTTAAGTCTTAAAGCAACTGACTCTTACATTGCAAGAAACTTAAAATAAATATTCACATTATGGATGTAACGCTAAACAGATGATTGTAGGATCCATAAACAGTTTGAATACAATTAAAAACACTATTTACCATGAAATATTTACACAATTTTATTTTAAATTTATTTAAACCTTTTTCTATTTACAAATGTGCTATTTACAATTTCACTCCTGTGAGATCGCAAATTGTCAGTCATTGTAACTACTACACACAATAGCTAAAGCACGTAACAACCAAAACTACTAATATTTACAGCCTCAAAATAAAACAATAAAGAAGAATCCAGCATACAATAATACGATTACACTAAAGCATAAAGAATTAACGACGTAAAGATCGATTCAACTGATACTGTCACGTGAAAATTACGAAATAAAAATGCATAGACCTCCAAAATAAAAATGATATTCATATTAATTATCTTCAAATATACTAGGGAATAAAAATTTTTAATCATTTTACGTCATATTTATTAAAAAAACGACGAATATCAAGGAGACAATATATTGCCGCCTAGCGCATTTTCGCATGTCACCGACGGCAATATTTTGCCACCTAGAACTTTTCAGACACGATCTATGGTGGCAATATATTGCCGCCTGGTCCGGAAAGTGTTAAGCGGGTCCATGTGAGATATTATTTTATTAGAATAAAATGTATATTAAATTTGGTTTCAATATTTCCAAAATGGCAGCTATTCAACTTTTGTTTCGTAAAATATCTACTGTAATAAACAACAGTTAGAACAATTAAAAACACACAAAAAGTTTTAAAATAACTTTTTTAATGATATCTATTTTGTAAATATCTACAAGGAATTTTCTATTTTATGGATTGTTTCGTATTACATATGCAAACTAAAAAGCATATAATTAGAGGGTAATAGAACAGCTATTATGTTAATAATTCGGGTAATTGAATTAAAATGAAACACTGAAACTAACTATTAAACCATTAATATTTAATGAATGTAAACATAACCAAATTAACACGTTTTAATCAGTATTCATTTAGTAGTGTTATGGAAAGCTACTATTTATTTTCCAATATATAATAATAAATCATTTTTTCCATTACACGAATCAGTCAATAAGATACTACAAAATAATTTTTAAATTCTAACATAGCAATGTTTGATTGTTAAACGTATAAACACAATCGTTTGTATTATTCCAAATCAACCAGAGGTTCGGAGTACGATGGCGGTGCTTGTATGTTTACCTATAATTACTCTTCCATTACGTCAACAATAATTAGCTATTCAGACAGAAAACGCAAATAAGCTCCAATTGATTCTGCCAAAACAGAAAACAATTGTGATTCATAATATGAAATGCTATTACTGTTACATATTGCTTTTGTTATAATGTTATATGGTTAAGTATTTTATGACCTGTATTCATAATATGCTTATGAACACTTTTCAGTACAAATCTAACCGTTGTATACAATTTTTTTATTGGCTACGTAATGTGTTAATTTTAGAATATAGTTTCATTAAAAGCATGTGAAATAAAAATATGATAAGTTACCATTTCAATTAGAAAAAGGTTTTCCCTTATTTTTAATTGTGCAATATCACAGGTTGTTAGTGTTATAAATTGTTGAATACTTTCTATCCAAACAAGTAAATAATTTCTTTATTCTTCGGTCAAAGATCGGTGTTGACTTAATTGTGTACAAAAGGTAATATAAATACCTAATACGGTTAAAAGTAAGTCACTGTCACTCCAGTGTTATGTGGTGTTGGAAATATTTGTTTCGTAACAATCCTGATATTGTAAGTCTCAAAGCGTAATAGAAGAAAAAAGAAACGAGAATTCATAGCTGTTAGCAACTCTACATTTATCCAGAAATTGTGTTGACCCTTTGTCTGCAGATAAGCTGGACGTTACTATTTATGCCATTAAAATTTTTAATAACAAATGCAGATCTAAAATAAGGCTTTTATTTCCGTTTCACATGTAAAACTTTATCTACATTGCTTAAGAACTTTGGGTTCTATAACTAATCAAACTCCGTAACTGAAAAAGACTCAATTGTCAAAGCGATTAACTTTAATTACTGTGCGCCAATTTCTCCAAATCCCTGTCCATCAGTTTTTGTATTGGTAATACTTAACTTGATTATCCAATTTAAGAACCATTTAATTATATGTATTAGAATAGACAGAATAATAATTCATAAAATCAATTAAAACATTTATTAATTTTCAGTTAACTAATTTATAATTAAAATTGATTTAAAATAATAATCCTGGTACCGTTAGATATTTTGATATAATTCACAAAATCAACCTAACCACGTTTGTTGAAAACGTTGTACACCCAGTTTGAAGCAGTTTTATTTTTGTTGGTAACTCTCATTTATATAATTTTAAATAGCTACGAGGCCAAAGTAACATGTTAACTATTATTTTTTTGCATGCGGAGTGCTGGCTGGACCATACCAAAAAGGCTCGTATTTTAAGTGTATATTCAATACATTACGCAAAATATGTGTTGTAATATAAGCTACTGCCACAGGTGACTTCGTTCTTTTTATAGCTTGGCCGATAAATACAGATTGTGTTAAATTTGTATATTTATATTTTTTGTATTAAGCTACAAGCAATACTGCATATAAAACTACAAATACAAAATTGTGGATTGTTTCAATGTTGTAAAATAAAATTTTAAAAATGTCCTTGCAAATCAGTTGTACGCATCATATTTATAAACTAGGTTCTTATAATAAAAGTATCAAGTAGCCAGTTTTGCAATGTTCAAAAACATTTCATTACAAAAATAAAAATTTATTAAAAAGTTCTAGAAAGTTATATTTTAGATATAATCAACATAATGTCTGTTCATGCATATTGAAAAGATTTTGTGGAAAATGTGCAATATTTTGATACCAAAAGTAAAGAATGTTTTTTTTCATAATGTGGGAAGTCAAAATAATAATAAATAAAATTTGTTGCTATTTAATTTTAATGTGTTTAAATTCCATGTTATAAAATGTTAAGAAATTATATGTGAATTAATTTTTTAGAAGAAAAATCCAAAGTAATCAGTGCTATACAATCGATACAGAAATCGAAAAAAATCCTTTAAACGTGAGACTTAAACGGGATTTTGATCGCGTTCCATTGTTCTTTTGTTAGCATAGCAACTGTACATTAAGATAACTGGATGTCTCACATACGGATAACATAGCTCAATCTATTTGTTCTTTTAAAACTATTTTTGGAATATCTGTAACGTAACTGCTTTGTAATACGTCTTGTTGTTTCCTGTCAATTTTCATCTCAACTAAATTTTAGTGAAGACCATTTCCTGACAACTGCTCTGTTAGTGGATTAAAACATTACGAGATATTGTGCAATTACTGTTTGTTTAATGTAAACTAGCGTTTACCCGCGGTTTCACAAGGGAAAAACAGAGACATTGTAAGCATATTCTATTTTATTATATTTTAAATCAGTTCTGTGATAATGTAATAAATATTTTCATATCATATATAAAAATATTTTCAAATCTCCCGATATAATATAAATTTTATTTTAAATCACGTTGTTTTAAGACCCTGAAGTCGTAGAATAAAACAAATATATATGATGGTTGTTCAGTTTTTATCCGAAATAATATGTAAGCTTTTTCAATTTAAAATTATTTTACTATAATATAAAAATTATTTTTAATTAAATATTAAAAAGATTTTCAGTATAGATTGAGTTATTTGTTAGGTCATTGTGAAAGAATATTATATTCAAAGTCGTTAGCGTTTCATTCACGTTGTTACTATGTATATTTGATTAAAATACTGTATTTAAAAATTCACAGGTAGAAGAGTTGATAACGTAAAAGAATAAAAACTCGGTATTGAGTGCAGTGAAACTTTATTGACCTCTATAACGGCATTCCAGGAAATACTTTACGTTGCATTACCTCATACGTCTTCTTCAATGTCTCTATTATATGAACACTTTCCTGGCCTATAAATATATCTAGAAGTACGTTAATTTTGCTGATGATTATTAAAAGAAGTAATTACTATAAAATAAAAGTTAATCAATCGAATTATTACTTTAATAAAAAAATGAATTCATGCAAGAACGGGTATTTAAAAGTCAATATTTGTAAATTTTATCCAGTTATAAAGATAAAGTAACTGACCTGTGAAAGATACAGAATCACGGAAATAAGGTGTTTTAGGTGTGGTTATTTCATTATGTATTTTAGATGTTTTTTTTTATTATATTCAAATGAAGATATTAGAGATAATAGAATGCGTTTCTCAATCAAACGACAACTATTTCTTACCTTTGAACAAATATAACTTTTTTAAGATAATTTTTACGTATTCAACGTTGCACATATATAGTTACATTGGGGAGTTTATAATAAAATGTATTATATGTTAAAACTTTTACCGAGATAAACAAAACTGATTAACATAAGAGAACACCGTGGTCAAAAAGTATCACTATTCAGTTTGGTCAACTTTTGAATACTTGAAATACGTTACTGATGTTTACCAGGCAACTAGAAACATATCAGGTGGTTAAAAGGTACTTAGGAATAAGATAATATGCATGGCTGACAAAAAAAGAGAAAAATAGGATGACGATTCTGAAGAGGATTTAACTCTAGTTCCTATATTGTAAAAGGAATGTACATTTAATATGATCTCTCAAAATCAATTTTTTTGTTTATTTCCATACATAAAGCCCGCTTAATTCCACTGATGTATTAGTTTTAATTCTTGAAAGAATAACTATACTAGATAGAAGACTAAATTTATAAACAATCCATCAAATTTAAAATGTAATTATAATTTATTTAAAAGTTGTATGCAATTTTACGTAAATTGAGTGACGTCTGAACTTATTGTCAATATGTCTTTAAAAATATGTGAAAGTTTAATTTTTTTTACTAAACACAAATTTTTATTGTATTGCATATCTATTTACAGTTTAGCTGCATCTTTATTTAAATTTTATCCACAATGTTTCATAGTTCCAAATATAACTCTAAATAATGTAAATTTTTTATTGGCTATTTATTTTTATTCATAGTCGTATAATATGTCATTTTAAATAGCTTTCAATTACGACCGTTACAAATTAATGCGTGAGTTTAGTATTAACCCCAGTCTCTGTATTGTATAAAAGAATAAATATTAGAAAAATAGTTTATTTTGACTTTATTTTAGTTTTACTATTATTTATCCTGATAAAAAAGGGTCCCTGATAACAAAGGTCACTGATAACAAAGGGTCACTAATAACAGAGGGTCTTTGATAACAGTAAGTCACTGATAACAGAGGTCACTGATTTATTATTCCTGACATGTGTCAAAACCAAAAAAGTATAAATATATTAATAAATTAATCTAGCTGACTTGCTCAAAATACTGAAAACAAATTTTATTCACAGATTTAAAAAATATGGGCTATGATGTATCATACTGTTATAAGTTATAAAAAGCCCCTTTTATGTAAAGATAATACCAGACAACACTATCTGTGCAACTGTACCTGTTACAACTATGGTAGCAGAGGATTCTGTCACAGTTACCTTCGTCCCTCAGGAGCCAGGGGTACAATTAATCTTGGTGGCACAGGGGACAATTAGATTAGTGGCCCTTAGTCACCTACGTTACTTTCGTACCCTTCCTGTAACCGTCTGTGTGTTACTATCTAGTCTGTGTAGTACTGTTACGTTACAGTTCTCAGTTATTATAGTGGTTTATTCTGTTTTATTTTTGTGATTCCAAAAATAGTACTAAATAGACTTAGTAAGTTTTATAGTAAGGTAGAAACAAACATAGATGGCCGTTTGTTGAAAATTTCACAATAAGAGAACAAATTGTGTAGGTAAACTTCCGAGAGAATACTGTGGATTAATTTGTTTTCATAAAACGATTGGTTTATCACAGAAGTGTAAAAGTCCAAATGAATCTCATTATAACACGAAATAAAAGAATTAAATGCTTTTATACTAAACAGTAGCATAATAATAAACAGCTTATAAGATTTAAAGGAGTGAAAGCATATTTTACAGTATATATAACACATGTCTTTATCTAAAAGTAAATTTTAACGTAATTAAATAACAATTTTGAAACATTTCATTGATCAGAATTTAATTTTATCGATTTTGGGTCATTTATAATTGTAAGTATAAAACAATCGGCGTCGAAAACGTTCGCTCTTTATATATCTCTACATGAGAGATACCTACATTATAAAAGAGCTCTGCCCGGTTTACCCAGCATCTGTCTAGTGCAGTTTAGATTAAAGTGTATGTTCATCAAGTACACAGTTAAAAAAGTGTTTATTGTGGACACGATATCAAAGCACGGAGAGTAAAAGAATATTCTGAACGTAACGTAGCTGAGATTGAAAGGGTTGATTCAATGCCAATGTTGATTTTATATCCATGCCCCACCAAGTGCAGTGTTGTTGTCATATCGTCTAGTCAGTACATTTTCAGGACTTAATTGAAATACGTATCAAACTCGTATAATAAAATTTCCGTATAACTAAAACAAGTAAATATTAATTAAATAATTTAAAAAAATCATATTTGGCTGAACAACAATGCATCCCATGCTGTGCTATGGACTCAGCAATAATATTTATAAAATGTGGTGATAGTTTAAGTAATCTCACTCTAAAATTTTTATCTCAACTTACTCCAATTAACCTATAAGCAATTTTAATTGTACCTATTATAGTCATTTTAAATTATTATAGCTGGTATAAGCATAGTATTAATAATAGCTTAAAAACTGATTCACCGGTATCTAGAATACATAACAGGTTAGATCAAATCTTCAAACTATTCATTAGACATTTAACGGATCATGGGAGGATTTGAGCTTGACACACTACAGAACAACATTTCTATGCGCAATTTCTTGAACACAGCAGTCTTCGCTATTAACAAATTTTAACTCTAAAGTAAACACTAAATAATAAAAGCAGAATCACATAGAGATGTATCTATAAAATCTCAGTAAATTATAGTTTTATGTAGCTAATTTCAATGCAAACAAACATTGCAACTATCAATGACATCAATGCTCTCAAATATAATTATCAATACAGTCAGCAGTTGGACCATTTCCGAGAGACTTAAGTTAAATCTTACCGTAAAGAAATTATCGTTATGTAAATGCGTTTTTGTGGACTTTATTGTTTTTTATAGTTTTGTATTCCATTCGATTGTCAGCACATTATTAGATATGAAGCATTATAATAGTTGAAAAAAGTCCATACACGATTATATAAAAAAGAGGAAGTATAATGAGTCCTAATTTAACACAAATAATGGTTCGAGTATAATTAGAGTAGAGGTACTTAGAAAAATATTTTTATTGCGTTTGTTTTAGTACAACATAAATCAGGAAGATTTACAAAATGACACTTCCTACTTGCTGTTAAAATGTTTCACTATATAAAAATTAAACTTAACGAATTATTCTTCATTACTGACACCCGCATCTCTTTCTAATTATGATCTGATACATACTAGATCATTTAAGGCACTCAAAACTAAGGTAAATATTTCTTCAAATTTAGAAATATTTTAAGTACGTAACCATTGATTTCTATTTGCCTTGTACTCACTGATACTTTCTAATCAATCCGGGTTAATGTAATTAACATTAATGTAGATGTATCTATGTAAAACAATATGCATGTAAAGTATGTTTAATATAACAACAAAAAATTTTTACATACTTTTTTTTACCCTAGTTTAGCAATTTTAGAGAGTAAGATATAGTAATACCTATACTGCAATGTTAATCTATGCTTTTTTTTAAACAGATGAATTTTAAATTTGAATTTGATAATCACAGAATTTAACTTTTAATGCGATTTATATATTTGTAAAACGGATTTGCTATCTGCAGGATGTGTAATTGAATAGAAATAAATTGCTTGTAATCACGCAAGAAGGTGAGAAGTAATTGGTTACCAACACGCAGTCTTACAAATTTTACGATAACAGGAAGTGTTTAAGATGCGGAAAATTAGCATTGAAATCTATGGAAACAAACGAGAAGTTGTATCTAATACGAAATATCTGAAGAACCACAGTTACTCTCAGGTAAATATGGGCTTTGTTTTATATAGCACCTTAAAATAAGTAAATAATTTTCTTCATTTTAAATTGCTTGAGGTGTTATATTAGATTTCTATAATAACCAATCCACTAATACGTTACGATTTAGCATAAAAGATATTAATAACTCATAATATATAAAATTTCACTGTAGTGCGCTAGGTATTGTGTTAAATACAAAAACCGATTTAACAAAATAAAGCCCTTAGATACTGTAACTATGCAAGCCGCAAAACAATAAATAAATTGAAGCATATGTTTCAGTAGTAAGTTTAATAAAAAATGCTCATTATATCCTGCAAAAATATGATTGATTTTGATACAAAACAAACTTCTCACTAAATTGCAATAAATGTGTTTGGGGACAGTGTATAGGTATTTAGCCATTAATACTGACTTATTTCAAGAGTTCAAAAACTTGATACGAAGTTAGAAATGTCAGACATTGACGGTTGATATTAACGAAATTTAATTAATTTGAAATAATACAAAATTAAAAATTTGTTTCACAGACTAGCGTTTTATTAACTGACATATTAAATTGTGTAAAAGAGAATCATATGCTTAGATGTCATTATTAAGCTGTTATATATAAAAGGCAGATTTGTTAACTTCAGAGAAAACTCTTATTTGATAGCTGTACACAGAACAAACTGTGCTTCGCAATTTGAGGAAACAATCACTGTACACGTGATAACTGATAAATTTATCTGTCCTTTCTAAGGACGGCGCTACGAATATCGGTACTAAAAACCATAATATAAATCCAAAGAAGAAGTGTATTTATGTATGAGTGAAATAATCAACAAAAAGCCTGTCTGTGCGGTAATTATTGATAAAAAGGTCTTACAGACTATATAGAAAAATAGTATACTAACTTAGGGGTCAAAAGGTCAAAACGAAGCCTATTACATCCACCCTATTAAATTGTTTTATCAGTTCATTACTGTTTTTGTAGTAGCAGTAACGTATTTATTGTTTTAATAAAACACCCGTAACTTTATATTTCAAAATAACTTTTAATATTTTCACGTAGCTATCTTTATTGTCAAAGACTAATATTCTGACTTGATTTTTCATCTGTACAGTCATTTATGTATATACACAATGTTCTTCCAATGTTCCACATTTCAATACAAAAGAAATTGATATCAGTCATTTCTATGCAAAGTAATATTTAAAAACATAAATACGAGCATATATTATTATTAATTGTTGAAACATTTAACTTAATTCTAATACTAATATTAATTATGTATTTTTTATAAATTTATGTTCACAAAAACATGAAATTGCCTAATTAGTAAGTATTTCCTAGATAGGATAAGCTAACGATTAATGTTATGGTAACAGGGGTCAAGGCTGAGAGAACATTTTTATTCACAGGTTTTAACAAAAGCCGTTTTCATATGTGAGAAATTATTATTACGGAATGCCGGTGGCGTGGGCGGTTTTTCATTGTTGTGGTGTAATGCGTCAGTGGTACAGTTTCATTTATGTGAACAATGTAAACAATTTATGTGGTAATAAAATAACGCTTTTAGCGCACCTATTGGTACACATGATTGTACGTCTAGGCTAAAAAAAAACAGTAAATGCCGTTGACAAATTCGCTATTGATTAGTATTGTTTGAGTTTCTTTAAAAGCTACGAATGTGTAAAAATTACTCATCTTGCCCATTTTAAAGTGTGTATTCTTAAAATACATTTATATAGTTCCCCTAAATATTGTAACGTCTCTTGCTATTGGTCTCGATACATCCTATTTTCAATCTCATTACTTTACTCTGAAAAATATTCTCAAGCCAGGGTTTCTCACCAAGATCAGAATGAGACACAATATCTGAGAATAAAATGTTCGTGTTAGGAAACCGTAGTAAATTCAAAGTAATTACCCATTCCTCTCGCTTTATAACACTATGGTTGTTCCTTCTACCAAAATGTCATTGGACAACCTTGACGTAATGAAAATATATTTGTGAGATATATATATATATATATATATATATATATATATATATATATATATATATATATATATCTAAACCAGTTATCATATGTGTATAAGGTAAAAATTGAAGTATTGATAGATTATGTAATTCATAAATATCCATAAATCTAGTCTAAACACAGATTGAAATATTTGTTTCTCATGAAACATTTGATACCACTTACTTACTTAAATAATGAAAGGTTGACTACCTTTTTCAATAAAAATATTTGTTCATATTTTAGCATTAGCAGAGTAATGAAATAATTATACAAATGTATTATGAACTCCCTGTTAGAAAAACTATAAAATATGATAGTTTGCAATAATATTTGTCTGTATTCACAAAACAATTAAGACGGCAAATTCTTAGTTCTGTAGCCCTGAAGAGATGAAGCTATGATCTGTCACTACAAAGTCTACTAGTGAAGAAGTTACTAATATCAACTTAATATATTTCTGAACATATGAAATTAATTTTTTCCCTGATTATTAAAACTTGTAAATTCGTATCTAACTAAAAACACACGTTTAACATGAATTTATTTGATACATTTGCTTAAGAGATTTGTGGCTTTCTACATTACTACTAAATAGAATCGCCAATTTTAAAATACAACGGTTATAATTACACTTACCATTGGTTTGCTAATATATACTCTTGAATTAGCGTAATCCGTAATTTATTAGGCTATATGCAGATAAGTAAATAACGTTGTGTTGTAGTAGACTATGCGGATTGCTTCTGGATTTATCTCCATATTTTGAAACAGGTGTACCAGTACCTTCGTTATGAGCAATACATAGGATTACAAACCAAATATGTTTATACATTTATCATACATAAAAGTTACACTAATAGTTATTAA
The DNA here is from genome assembly GCF_021130785.1 of Homalodisca vitripennis. Lineage (NCBI taxonomy): Eukaryota > Metazoa > Arthropoda > Insecta > Hemiptera > Cicadellidae > Homalodisca > Homalodisca vitripennis. Next base: position 94,439,567 of record NC_060213.1, on the reverse strand, counting down.
ACAATCCACATAATTTTAAATAAACTATTATACAGTTTTTTTTTACATTTAAGTATCATATGGAGATTAGAACCATAAAAGTAATCACACCCATATGCAGACAGATAGACGTAATTCTTTTTAACCTCATGACCCAAAAATAAATAATATTCTCCATGAATCAAAAAGAGCCCTTGTATGAAATTTTAAGTTCATACGACCTTTATAAACACAGCTGTGGCATAGCCGGATTATGAACGATAAATAAGATGATGTCAAACAATAGTTTAGATTCTCGGAACCGATTAGTATTTAAATTGTGTTAATAATCACTCTGTAAGTTGAAATGAAACTAATTCAGTTAAACACTACAATCAATAATTTATAGATAAGTATTTGAGGTCCACTTTGTTACTTATTTAAGTAAGGTAATATTGAAAATTGTGACTTAAATATTTATATACGGCAGAGTCAGCCTTAATTGGTTACCTGTGTTGTTGAATTCATAAAAATCATATTATATTTAGACTCTAAACTGTGTATGTTTTAAACTTCAGTAGTGTCGTAAATTGAAATATATGTTGGGGAAATTTTTATTTAGTATTTAGTATTAGGAACATGAAAAATGTACAGTTATTTCGTTTAAGCCGAACGGTATATTAAAAAATTATAACTGCCTGCACTTATGGAAAAATATGATTTGCTTACAGCACGCTCTATGTTGTTTAAATAGAAGTAGTTTATTAAAATTACTGGTTAATAATATTACATTCCTTACCAGTAATTTATTTTTTATTCACTATCATGTATGTAGTTTTTAGATTCTTACAAATACGGCAATTGTTTCTTCAAATTTAAACATATGTTACGGAAACTTCTTGTTAGGTGTTTTGTAAACGGCGCCCACATACGAAATCTACAGTTATTTTGACGAGCAAAAAGGTATATTTCAAATTTTAATTGCCTGCGTTTATTGACAAAAAATACGATTTGCTCCATGTTGTTTAAATAGAGGTAGTTCATTCAAATTACTGGTAAGCTAAATTAAAAATAAAAATGTAATTCGTTTTAGTTAAGCTATTTCACTTAAGTATTAAACATAGTCTCAGAATTTTTTAACAAAAGAAACAATAGATTATATAGCTTACTTTAAACTATACATAACCTCGTCAACTTTATCAAACCTGACATGAGTCAAAACCAATATATTTACAATATAAACATAATCTTGCTGACTTGCCCACAATACTGTAAAAGTTGTATTTATAGATGTAAAAAATATGGACTATGATGTATCACTATCCCCTGATTATGTAAATATATACCAAATAAAACTACCTGTGACATCTTACTGTACCTGTTACAACTAAGGTGGCAGAGGATTATGTCACAGTTACCTTCGTCCCTCAGGAGCCTGGGGTACAATTAATCTCGGCGGCATAGGAGACAATTAGAATAGTGGCCCTTTAGGCCATGTCACACTGCCGTGGCGTCGCGTCCGTCCACGGATTGTAATAATTAAATTACAAAATAATCCTTTCAAGTGCATCTTATATATAAAATTTAAAATAATTTTAAAGAGGTATATCAAAGTATTGAATGCCCTAATTACTAAGTTCATAATAGAAATAGTATTGCATGTAATAATGAAAATATAATTTAGATAATAATAATTATTAATGAATACGCTCCAGAACAATAAATAAATTAATTTTGTAGAGCTATAAAAAAATATTAATTCCACTATCAGTGTATAACTAAACAAATTCAAATTAGTTGAAATGCATAAGCAACTCCTAGAAAGACGTGGCGTTGGCCGCGGACGCGGACGCGTGTCTGGTAGTTTGACGGGATTCGGACGTTCATACTATGGATGGACGGACGCGACGCCACGGCAGTGTGACATGGCCTTTAGTCACTTGCGTTACCTACATACGTACCCTTCCTGTAACCGTCTGTGTGTTACTATCTAGTCGGTGTAGTACAGTTATGTTACAGTTCCCAGTTATTAGAAGAGGATATAAATGTTTAAAATTGTTTGTCTGATTTTTAAAAATATTGCAAAATTGAATTTCTAAGGTTAACACAATTAGACGGAATTTGTTAAAAATTTCGCAATACGAGAACAAGTTGTTTAGGACAATGTCAGAAAGTATATTGAATATTATTATTATTTTTTTTTATTTTCGGCTTATCTCAGATTTGTAAAAGTTTGATAAAGGCCTATTCTTGTTATACTATTAAATAATAAATTATATGCTCTTATTGCTAAACAGTGGCATATTATAATTATGTACCTAGCTGGGAATCTTAAAATTAATGAGAGCATGTTTTAAACGACCATATATAACACAGGGTTTAAACAAAAATTTTATTTTAAAGTTAATAAAATACCGACATGATAGGAATTTCTTGTTATTATTTGTGGGTTATTTATAATTGTAATTATAAAGCAGTCAGCGATGAAAACGCTCACTTTTTATATATTTCTACATAAGAGATACCTACATTAAACAGGAAATCTGCTTGATTTTCCCAGCACCTGTCCAGTGCAATATAGATTAAAGTGTATTCTTATCAAGTACATAGTTAGTGTTTGTTAAAGATACGATCCCAAAGTACGGAGAATAACTGAATATTCTGAACATAGCGTAGCTGAGGTTAAAGGGGTTGATTCTATGCACATGTTAATTTGATCTCCTTGTCCCACCTAGTGCAGTGTTGTTGTCACATCGTCTCGTCAGTATCCAGGACTTAAATAAAAATTCGTCTCAAACTCGTATAATAAAATTGCCGTAGAGCTAAAGCAAATATATATTAATAAACTAATGAAAGGTAGAGTTGATAAATTCAGGGAATAATCAAATTTGATAACTGTACACATCTTGCCCATTTTAAAGTGGTTATCTTTATAAAAACGTTTATATAAAATGTTTCCTATATATTTTTGTCTATCCCTATTAGCCTCGATAGACCATAATCTCAATCTTATTTCTTTACTCTGAAGAAAATTCTAAACATTGGGTTTCTCACCAAGAACATAATGAGACACGATATCTGAGAATAAAATTATTTTGTTAGGAAACCGTATTTGACGTAATTTCCCATTCCTCTCACTGTATAACACTATGGTTGTCTCTCCAACAAAACTTCATTGGGCAACCTTGAAGTAATGGCAATATATTTGTACGATATATAAACTAGTTAGCATATTTTAAAAAAGGAAAAGGTGTAGCTATTTGTAGATTATGTAATTCATAAATATCCATAAATCTATTCTAAACACAGTTTGAAATATTTATTTCTCATGAAACATGTTGTAACACGTACTTACTTAAGTAATGAAAGGTTGACTACATTACTCAATAAAAACCTTGTATTGACTATCTTGTACATAATAATTATTTGTTCATATTTTAGGATTAGCAGAGTAATGGGATGATTATAAAATAAATTATAAACTCCCACTTACACAAACTGTACAATATAATAGTTTTAATCATAATTTTCCGTATTTACAAATCAAATTAAGGCGGCAAAGTTTTACTTCTGAAGCCATGGAAAGATGAAGCAATGCTCTTTAATTGTTAAATTAAAAAGTGATGATGTTTCTAATATCAACTTAGTATATTTCTAAACAGATAAAATTAATTTATACCTGATTGTTAAAATGTGTAAATTCGTATCTATTTCAAAAAATTATTATAACATGAATTTATTCGATACATTTGCTTAATAGCTTTGTGGATGTCATCATTATGTATAAATAGTAACGCCAATTTTAAAACACAACGGTTATAATCACACTTACCATTAGTTTGCTAATAGATACTCCTGAAATTCAGTAATCCGTAATTTATTATCCTATATGCAGATAAATAAACAATATGGTGTTGTGATAGATTATGAGGACTGCTTCTGAATTGATCTCCATATTTTGAAGAATATGGATACCATTATGTTTGTTATGAGCAATATATAGAATTACGAACCAAATATGCTTATCCATTACCATAGGAAAATTTAAACCACTAACAGAAAACAATTTATATAAGTTTAGATCAATTAATATACATTGTTATTTTAATCATTTGAACTATGTACTTCCATGGATAAAAAGGAGACCTTTTATGAAATTTCAAGTTCATAAGATCTTTATATCCACAGCTCTGGCATAGACGGATTACCAACGATGAAAATGATTATGTCTAATAATAGTTGAGACTTTTGCAACTGGTTAGTATTTCAATTTTATTAATAATCAATGTAAACTAATTCAGTTAAACACTGCAATCACTAATTTATTGATAGCTTGAAGTCCACTTCATTTCTTACGTAAGTGAGATAACATTGAAAACGAATACTTAAATTGTTTCTATACGGCAGAATCAGCTTTAAGTGGTTACCTGTGTTGTTTCATTCATCAAAATAATTTTACATTTAGACGAAAAACTTTAAATATGAGAAACTTCAGTTGTCAGTATGTATTATTCGGTGGGCCTGTTTAGCTTAGTAAAATGGTGGGCGTTTATTTTAATCCCTACTCGGGTACGTGTTTGAATTGATTTTTTGTATATGTTTTTATTTAGGCTCTGAAATTTTGTGAATTTATAATTGTACATTTAATATTAACATTTTAGTATAATTAATCTTATGTAATGAGTTTTCTTTAATATATGAAAAATGATAGTTTTCAAATTTTTAAAAAGTTGTGTTGAAATTATGTAACATATTACAACGAATTCCTAGAAAATTTTTCATCTGGTTGGGTAAAACCTGCTAGTAGTACGTATACCAGTTACAGCCTCTCCTTTTTCCAAGATGACATGACTAAGATAGTGGTCTTTATACTTCTCCTCAATCGATCCCCAATTTCATATCACTGAGAAAGCAGCACAAACCTACTTTTAGGTCAAAGCGCAACGAGAAGTATCCTCATCGTGTTGCGCTAAGTGAAAAAAAATCTTATAGGCTAACATTAATTACATTCTAACATTCTGTTATTTCTTTACTTAAAAGAGGGAAAGAATAAAATCCCCTTTTAAGCTTCTTTCTGCCGGTCCTCATAGGTTACAGGTCTTTGCAAGGATTTTATACCTCTACTATATATATATATATATATATATACGAAAGATCCATATAGTCCTATATTTATATCTCATATATATATATATATATATATATAATACGAAAGATCCAAAGTCCTATATCTCAGATCTCATGGTCATTGGGACTCTATAGTCATCATCCAACGTTAATAACACTCTTTAAACAACATATTGCAATGTGTTGGACTTTAATGAATTATTAATTATTTACTATATAGTGGAAGTTACAATAATTCTTGAAATTTAATAAAAACCATAGATTGTAAAACACTAAAAGTGGTAACAAATCTAAGCGTAGATTAATATGTATCAGATGTTAAGATTAAAAATTTATAAAATTGAAAAACAAGATAAATAAACACTGTCTTTTCTAAACCTTCGTTAGTTATCAGGTTCAACAGTTTTATAACATAGGTTTTAATGATATTTTTAATCCCTCCATGAAACGAAAAGAATTTTACGGTTGTAATGCTTGGAATGACAAGCAGTCTGATAGAGTTGTGTAACAACGAGCGTGTTTGTTGTGGCTTTTGTCACATCTCTTGAGTCGTTTGAATTTATCTAAATTTGAAGTAAACAGCTACGTAAGTTTTAATTCATTTGTTACTTTAAATCCAGTTGTTGTGAAAGCATATCAGAACCATAGGTAATTCACCATGTTACTGTAAATTGAGGTTATATTTTAAGTTACTATTACATCGATGAAATTAGTGGTAAAAAATAATTTCTGTTTTTAAATATCATTATTGAAAATGTATGATTAAATAATAGTTGAGTATGAAATTTCTGTATTTAAATGTTTGCAAACCTGCAAACTCTAAGTTCTAAATAATGTTAATTATAATGTTTATTCTTCAGGCGCATAATGTATCTCCGCTCCTATAAACGCCTCTCATTTCTTAATCTATGGAGGGTAATTTATTTTTACGTATTGTAAGATAAAAAATATATACCTTTTTAAATATGTCAATTAAAAAAGGTTATTGTAACAAACTGAGAGGTGTGTTATAACACCAAATTATTTTTAATAGTTAATGTACCTACCGTTGAACTTTCTAAAATACTTTCTTAGTATGCGTCTAGAGAACATAAGTAATTTTTTTTAAGTTTTATGGTCCAACGCAAAAGTTGAAGTCAAAGACTACGCTTGTCAAGTATTTTAACAAGCGTAGTTAGGACCTGGATGGCCTTTCTATCACAACCTAGGGACCAACGGCGTAGAGGTTATTTCTGAACCACCACCAACGACCAGGAGACGGACCGCTTGCAAGGACAGGATCGCGTAGCAGTCACCCATCCAAGCAGCAGCTATGCTCGACTTACTCTTATAGTAGTTTATATTTACCAGGTTCAACAGTATTATGACAAAGGGTTTTAATGATATTTTTAATCCCTCCATGAAACAAAAAAGAATTTTACGGTTGGAATGCTTGGAATGACTTCGTATAGTAGTTTATGGAAAATAAAATATAATCAGTCAGTCAGTTAGTGGTATTAGGTTTATATAAATATATAACTTAGGTAACACCTATAAATAAAACTTATTTTAGAATACTTATAATGTTATTACAAACCAGTTTTGTATTATTAATCAAATGTTATATGGAGTTTACGATAGTAAAGAGTGCCAATGCTCCAGAGTGCATTATGTTGTGTAAAATACGGCCCTTTAAGGAATATAACGATGTCTGCGCTGGGTATTGTACGTGTGGGGAGAACCTTATAAAGATAAAATAGACTTAGTTTCTCATTGCTGAGGAGGGTTTCACCTGATAAGGTCACATACTCTCTACAGTACAGTGGTCTGATTTTTCATAAATGTGAACTTAAAAAAAATGGTATCATGATTTTGCAATATTATTTTTATTTATTTAATATGCTATACGATAAAGACAATTATGTAATAAATGCTCATGTGTAAGGAGTAAGAAATCAAATGCATAAAAAATCCTAAGGGTTGGTAACCATTGTAAAATTTAAATTGAAATATTGCACTCTAAAAAAGTAAAAAGATTAGCACAAATTGCATGAACAATATACATTTGAAAAAATATATTTTATATAAATTGCTAATTTCTAAAGTTGAACAGATTTATTAGTGTCAAAGTGCCAATGTACGAATTAGTACGTAATTTGTGTCAAGTTTCAAGATTAAAAGCCTTGTAGAGAAAATGATCAGTAAATCAGTCATTTTATAGTATATAACTTATAAAGGCTATGTAAATAGAATTTCATGAGAATACAAGGAGCTACGCAGCATTTCATAACGCTGCGCCCAAATAAAATGCATTATAAATACTATAACATAATTAAATTAATTGTGAAAGAGAGGTGTATCATCAAGTCTATTGAAATATTTATATTCGATTATCATGTTACTATAACAATTTTTAGTTGGGTTTCATTAAGATTTTTTTATGTTTATATAAGGACGTAAATTTAAAAAAATGTTTTTAATGTTGAATTAATTGAAGCCAAGGATTCCTTTACTAAAACAGGAATTAATAATTGCATTAAATAATGTTTTAATATTTTGTTACATTTTAATTTAAAAACCAGTAACGTGTAAAAATATTATTAGCATAGTATAACTTGCAAATAAAAATGTCGTTATTTAAGTCTAGTTATCGCCAGAGACAGTAAAGAAAGGCCCTGGCTCTAGCTGCAGAGAATCTAATTATTTATGTTGCGTTTCTAACTTGGCAGGCGTTATATGCATACCTAAATTTAGTTGACCTCGTAGACAAAATCATGTATGTGTTATATAGCTGAAACATAGCGTTATGGTTTATTATTATTATATAAGTATTTGGTACAACCTGGAAGCCGTAACATTCCTATGTGCCTTTTATAGATTTAAAATATATTATAGAGCTTTACCCAACAGACCTAATCACTTATACTGTTAATCGTATGGGTATTTGAGTTAGTAATTATTACTACGTTGGTTTGGTTTAATACAGCTGATTTCAGTAACACGTATTGCTCAGACAAATATTCTCTAGCCACTAACCAACTATTATCAGCTAATGGTCCAAACATAATGGCTATAATTGGTTATAACATGAAATAACCAACTGATCACAACATTGCTATGTCACCATTTATACCAGTAATATTATTTTAATTCGCTCTAACATAAAAAATGAAATTGAAATGCTATTAAATTTCTATAACATATGCTATTTTACATGCTAATTAATATGCATTCTATAAAAGTTAACTAACCGAAAGTTCGTAGTAAGTACTATTAGTAAATAAGTTGTAGTAGAATTATATGAATTCCTTGTACATTCTGTGGTCATACTACCCAGCGGACACAATACTAGTGAGGATATGTACCTGCCACAAGCGGTACTAGAGTACTGCTGAATAGTGTCATTTAAACATTACCTAGGATATAATCAGCTTCTCAACCAGATAAGATGAAGGATTTTTCAATAATAATGTTACAGGCTATACCAAATGGTCTTCGTGAATATACTAGGTTTTATATTATTCGAAAAAGCTGTTCGTTTTTACTTACGATATTTGATTATTTGATATGTAAAAATTTTGGTATTTATTAAATAAATATCTAAACCAGCTTGAAGAAATTTGATTTGAGTTTGTTTTCCGCATATTCAAATTTGAAATATTACTTAGACTTAAGTAATTCTAGATTAATTAGAGTTATATCACCTTAGTTATATAAAGACAACACTATGGTACATAGCTATAACTACCTGGTGACCATAAGCGGTAGCTACTACGAGTACCATTTCTCTTGGTATAAGTGAAGTACTTTTAATACAATCGTCAAAGCAAACCGCTTTTACCTATACTATACACTTCACGGTAATAATTACACAGCACTTCGCTAGCAGCTGGTGTTATGGAAGGACCTTTCTGGTAGCCAATTCCTGTCCCTCCACAGTCATCTTTACGTTATAGCCGTGTGTATAATTCCCCAAGTTGAAATAGATCCATGGGGTTTTTTGTTAAGCCGCAAACAGAAAGAACGTATCACTTTCCATCCATATATTCGTTTTATATCGCATTTTAATCTGTGCCGTTATAAATCCTCAAAAATTACCCTACTGAGCCATTTTCTACGATGAAATTAATATTCTTGGGGGCCGAGGATTGATTTTCTTCGCAGTACAATATTACTCATAATTATGCAATCAAAGATTGTACATTACAATCTATTATGATTCTTTTATCATTTTGTAAGGCCTTCATACACAAAGAAAATTATTTTTTTTTTTCATTTTAATAAAGATGCCCGTTGGATTAGAAAAACTTTCGTTATATTATATCAATATGGTATTGCATAGGAATAAAGTTTTAAAATTTGTATATAATAATAAATTTAATCCGTATAGAAAAATTTATTTTAAATAAAAATGTTCAGAAATTCAGAGACCAGTGTGGTGGAACGCTATGATTTTTGACGAAATCCATCCATAGCGTTGTTCTAGGGCACAAGATAAAGGTATCCACAGAATTTGAAATTTCTATTCCTTACGGTTTTTGCTGAGAGTAAATTAATCTTATGTAAGCAGGAAGTATATTTTTATATAGATATTTATTATCATTTCAACTGTGCATTTCACAAATTCACAAATAAAACACGGGATTATTAATGTTTTAAGTCCACATCTAATCGCCTTTACACAAGTATCTATACAAAATCCGATAAATAACAGCGTGTTTCGTCAGTGGAAATAATTTCTATTTCTTTTTGAGTTTTCAAATAATGTCTTCAAAGCTGTAACTTGTATGGCATCTGGTGGAATTTCTAGTTAATAAATATAATGTAATATAATTTAATAAACATAAATTAAACAATAATCTTTATATTTTTTAAAATAAATATTTATTAATTTCTCATGGAAAATGCGAACAGCGTTTCAAGAACGAAAGAAATATATTTTCATGAAACAATATGATTACTGGATCCAAACCAAACAGCAAACAGGAAGTATGTAAACAGAATTAAAACTTGTTTAAGCGTTTGGTGCTTTGGACTATTCATCTTACTTATTCGAAAATTATATGACACTAAATAGTTACAAATAAAATATAAAATTGAATACATAATTTTTTCCGAATAGGCAGGTAGTAAGCATTAACACTTATGTTGTATTTAAAATGAATGCTTACTTAGTTATATAAATTGTATCCACAACACAATTACATGTCGTATTGAATATCTTATGATGTTTTAGAAACATTTGAAATTACAGTAGAAAACAAGGTATTACCTTAATGGGTAGTTTGATTAACATTATATGCTTCCTAAAGTTTTACATATGTAATTGTTTGAGATCATATAATTCCAATAGTTATTAAGGAATAATAAAATACATATCTATGTCTCTACACGGTTTATTATCTTTATATATAAAATGCAAAGCTCTCACTCTCTTAATCACTCACTCACTCACACACTCATCACACATTTTCTATCTTAGCAATATCCCAGAACGTTGTAATTTGGGACACAGATACCTCAAAGAGGTTTATTAAAATTTGAAGAATTTACTATTTAAAAAAATGTTTTTCTTTCGATTTTCCAAATGTCTAGAAAAATATAATTTATAACACATATGGTTTACGCTGTTAAAGAACATTCTAAACATTACTCATGAATGTCATCTACCTATCTTAGTTAAACTGGAGTTTCATTAACATAAAAACCAGTTCCGTTTAGTATTTAGTTTTAAATTTTCTGTTTCCAAAATAAGAAATTAAGTGGAATATCTGTAAAAGTCCCCTTTTTAGAGGGTATTAGCCTTTCTAAATTAGTGTGTCATACAGCTTCTTTAACTATTAAATATAAGCTCTAAACTTATTTTCTTAAATGTACAAACTTTATTTAAATGACATTAAGCAGCTGTTTCATACCTAATAACTAATTTAGTCAATGCTTTTTATACTGAATATTTAGATTATATGCTGATTATATATGTCATCGCTCTCTTGCCCATTATAAATGTATAGGAATTGATCATGAAAGTACACACAATTTAACTATTACTATTATACTTCGGATAAATAAATAGTAATAATAGTAAAAAAGATTATTCTTAGAGGCACAATCAAACCCGTTAAAGGTTGTCTACATTGAAAGACTTGTGCAATAATTCAATTTATTAGGATATTATTATAAAGAAAAAAAATAGTGATACTGAATTTTGACATGATTTAGAGATGATTTACACACAATTACCGGGGCAGCGACTCGTGACGTCAGAGACAGCGTCATTGTATTGTGCCAACCGTAAACAATCGCCCTCCCTGGTATATCCTGAATGAGGTATTACTGAACTCTGCAAATGCTTTTACGTTTAAAACACTTTCGAAATTATATCTTGTGTTGATATCTTTCGATCATCAAACAGTATGTCAATAGTAAAAAATAACACTGTCAAATATAAAAAGTACTTTTTTAATTATCAATTTCTAAATATTTTAAATTTATCTAAAAAAGTGAAAACAGTGTCCTTTTAGTAAACGTAACCCTCACCTCTTCTAAATCGTTGTTTCAGGCATCTTTGTGACATTTTAAAAGCTTTAGTTAATCTATTATTACCATATAACATTTAAAACCCAAAAAAATAGTTTTATTCTGAAGAAAACAACATGCCCCTCATCATCCTACTCCAAAGCTATATGTTAGATTTTGAATGTCTAGACACATCCAACTTAAACGCAATTTTTTATCTATACTATATTGACCCTTTTTATAATCAATAATATTTTGCTTAAAGTAAACGTTTTTCACTTTTGATAATATGCAGTTACTCACTGTTTTCCACGCGTTGTTTTATTGGAAAACAGGTACCTCACAGACATAAGCTGTTTAAAAGGCCTAATAAAAAATCCTGGAACAATTATTATTTAAAACTTATTAATTAAAAACATAGTATTGGAACACATCTATCTAGGCAAAAATGACTCCAAGCCTTGTGAAATTTGAAAGAAACAAAAGTTATGAAATAAATATATAAGTAGATCCATAGTCAAAAGTTCTGTAAATAACAGATTTTATGAATCCAAATAAATATAAACTATTAATTTTGATTATTTGTTCAAAGTTTATTATAGACGATGAGGCTCATGTTATGAGAGATAGAAATCCTGTTATCCTATCAATTTAGAATTTTAAAATCTAATACTCGTGTAAAGTATGAAAGACAGTGTAAAATACATTATTCCCCAGCTAGGCTGTTTTAGAATGTTCTTTATTCACGCGATATTTCAATTAATAAGAGTTATTCACAGCTAACGCTTTCAGCAGGCTGTCATAGAGGTATAAGATATGTGAAAAAATGTAATGTAAAACCACTTACTGGTCCGCTCTTTTCAAATGATGTTCTCCAATGTTACTTAGATATATTTGGAAACTTCTAAATAAATTTTATGAAATTTATTATCAAAGAGATTTTATGAAGCTTTCTAACTTAGAACTAATAAAAAGATCTTTACTGCTTGATGATTGTAATTAATAGTCGAAATTTTAAATATTAGTAGGTACTTAAGGTAACCAAATGACCTATTTGTATTTATATTGATTACGTACAATGAATGTATAGTAACATTTATTCCAAAATCTTAATATTTTTGTTCATGTTCGTACTGAGAATAAAAGCCTTAAATAATAAACATGATAACGCAATACTTTTTAAGAAGTTATAAAAAAATATTAGCCTTATAACTAACTATTATAACCCAACATCTGCATAAAAACTACAAAAGCTAATTTAAGTAATGAAGTTTGCATTAAAATCCCTTTCAGCTAATAATTTATGTAGACCAACACTTTGATAGATTTATGGTGGATGACCTAACCGTTGTTTAGGTTTCTTTCATCAATCATAGTGTAAAATTTTTTAGGTTAAAAATATAGGTTTATAACATATATGATATATACACAGTCATAACAAATTCTTAAAAATGTTTATGCATTTTTTTACAGCGATTTCTCATTTCGTATATGCTCAATAAGAAAAGGAGCATTAGCTCGCCTAATTTATGTTTTAGTTTCCTTACCCCACAAAAATTAATACAACCATCTAATTCCGTTTAAAAAGTATTTAGTAACATAGTATCATATTTTTAGAACGAACTTAACATTATATGTGTTATATATACGATGTACTCGTATATGCAAAATACCCTCCCCCCAAAAACAGCTTTCATGATTACGGCCTTGATAATTCTGGGGATTCGGATGTGGATTGGGTTAAATTGATTTTCTGTCTTATTAGGAAGTGTCTATAAGGAGGACGATGTATATTTGTAGATTCTGTATTTAACTATAAGCAGGAATTGGCCAGCAGCTGAGGCTACTTTGATTCTTATTTAATAGTGGTAGGCTAGACCTAAAGACTTTTTCACCTCTCTTTTTATAGTGCCTGTATCTATCGGTTTTAAGATACGGTTTTACAAGTATTAAATACAACACTTCTTAAGTGAATTATTATGACTGGATGTCCATTTATATTTTAAGTTAAACAATACAGGAGAGCTGTTTATTGCTCCTTCATCTGCTGTTTGTTCTCTGAAGTAATTACATTGAGAGAGGCATGTGGTCTTCGTATGTGTAAACTGTTTCGTACAACAGAACATGCCACATTTTCCTTATGTGTCACTGTAAGTTATTATAATGAATGTGAAACCTTTTGCATGAATATTATAGTAGATTGTTCCGTTTATAAACAGCGTACTCCTAATTTATGTCATTTAAATAGTTGTTTATTATTTTATATGTAATCCCAATCCCCGGTGGCTGGGTAAAAATGCGGTTAACACAATTTATTTATGTATTATAATTTAACATAGTGACGTCATAAAATTAACTTCGATATAAATGTGTTAAGTGTTTACCTTCCTGAATGTCTTTACATTCTACAAATCAATTAGCATGATCCTGTACCACCTTGAATATTTTGCTTTTCCATGACACTAAACTAGAAAATTAAAAATTATTTTACTGGGGGTCTGCTTGTCACTTTATTTACTATAATCTTATTTGGTTTGACATATTTATATGAACATAAGCAAATATAGATTATATTATTGCTATTACTTTGGCTACAATTTACTGTTACACATCACCCTTAATAATACAACGTTAATATTAATTCAGCAGGACAATGTGGCATAAACAAATTATGGTTATTCAATTTGTATGTTTTGTTTTGATCCATTTAAACCTCTCCTTAGTTTAGTGTCTGAAACCTTACAATGTCATCAAAACTTTTAAGCAGTTTTCTCCAAAATCTTCGTAGTATAGAAAACGACAAATTGCACTCTATTTTTGCATTTTCTAAATTTTCTTTACTTCCTGCCGCACCCGTTCATACTATATTATTATTATGTTTATATCATTATTGTACCTTTTATAATACGTGTCAATGGAACGCTCAGGATTACAATAAAGTGAATATAGAAGCTAAAAATGCTTTAACTGTACATTTACTAACTAAGCATTAGCAAATTATATTACATAAGGTGCTTTAAAATATATGTTCTACCTATTTGTCTACATATACGTGGATTTGTCTGTTATTACGATATCTTGCGAAATAAGAGACATATCGACTTAAAATCTCATGAACCCTTAGTTCTTTTTCATAACATCAAGTTCAATTATGTTGAATTTCGCTTTGTAGAATTTAACTGAATATTAGCCAATATTGGTTTTATGAGCCATAATGGTTACTGCAATGTAATTTCAGAATAAATACATTTGTAAATAAACTGAGTATAAATAAATGATACCAAATTTTAATCTTAAAATTAATATGTTTATAGATACATTATCCTGACATTTACTACTCTCTGTGTTGTTACACACTCTATGTAATGTTAATAAAATGATTACCACGTGACAAAACAACAATTGTAGCCTAATGAAATGGCAGACACAATTTCCTTTTAATCTGGAACTTCCTGGGTGTGTAAAATATTGTGTTCTGAATGATGGTATCCTTTCATAAATGATTCTAAGAAATGAAATGATTTATAGATTTTTTAAATTACATACAACTTTAAAAAAGCCTCTTAAGAGGCAGGCTATGTGGACTTTTAATACCCATAAAATAGTATGCATCATATACACAACATGTTTGAGTTATTTGAATATTCTAAGAGCTTCTATGCAAGATGTTGGATATGTAATTTGTTATCTCTTATATGGGTAAACTAAGACTGAATGTAATACTTCACATGTTTTCAACAGCAATTAAATCTGTTTTAATGCAGTATATATTGTGCTAGATTTGAAAATATAAAATCGCCGTTATTTTCACGTTAATATTGTGTTGTAGTGGTAGCAATAAATCTAGTTTCTCATCAGTCTGAAACAGAAAACAACCAAAGAAATGGTGTTTACCATGTTGAATGGGATGGATTACAGTTTTTACGGTTTCGGCAGAGATTTGTCTCAAGTGCAGTAGCAAAGTTTTATTAAAGTGTGTTCAACTCTAAAACTTTTAATCAGATGAGATATCTGAGAGTGAGGCCGTATTTCAGCAGTCGTTGCGTTGGATAGAAAATTTTACTAACTCGAAAGTGAACCGTTACATAAAAAGCTTATGAAGTAATTAATATTACACATTTAAATATTATTATCGGCCTCTAATAATTGTTTTATAATTAACGGAATCAAGATCGATTATGGTTATTTCAAATTTTGATTTTGCTTACTCTTTATAGTTAATAGTTGTAGAAAAATTTTAACTATGGAAATTTTCAAAAGTTACATAGTACTGTAGTATTATTGCATTCTTATACCATGAAACTACATACAATTTTTCATTGAAACGCCTAATACTAGTAGAATTCTAACGAGAAAAGTGAAGACTCGTAAATATGTCGTTACATTGAAATAAAGTGCATTGTTTTCATCTTACATCTCACATTATCCTATTAAATAAAAATGTCGTCAGAAGGGTGCTGAGCTAGAAGACAAACACAACTGTATGGAAACAACACACAGTTCTCAAAAAGGCCGTTAATATCATTCAACATATTTTACACATGCAAATTTGTATATTACTATTAATTCTCTGACTAAACAAATATTTATTATATAGGAAATATATTATGTATAACAACAAAAGTTTTATATATTCTTGATTGATATAAAAATATATATAAAAACTATAAAATAACACCTGGTGAAGTCAGATTATTTTTTACGTAAGCCAAAAGGAAACTTACAAATGTTATTACGAAAGTTTTCTCTGATAAGAAAACCAAGAACAAATTAAGAAATTGACATGGCTGGTGGCTTGGTTTGTTGCAAACTATGGCACTTAAAATTACATTAGCGGCCCCAACTCTTATCTCTTTGTTTTCATTTCTTACACAGCAAAGCCTTTACAAGTTATATTATAATTTGTGTATCGTATATAACGTAATATGGTGCTTTTAAATTGTTTTAAGTAATAAAACTTGCATTGTGATAACTGTTTATCAAATCTATATTTATTTAGAAACAAATGATAATTAAAATAAACTTGTTGAAATGAAAATTGTCATTTGAAAGGGACAGTAAAAGTTACAACAAATGTTATGATCTAATTATTTTAGTTTCTTATACAACTATATTCATGTCTCACACGTCTGTAGTGATTTTTATCAAATGAGCTGTCATTAAAAAAATCTTGTTAAAATTTAGAATAACTTTATTTTATTGAACTGCATTGAGGTTATTTGAATTTATTAGTTTTTCAAATACTCATACCTTAATTTTTGAAATCTTTCTCAACATCTTCTACAAGTAAATACTTACATAACAAAGGTATAGCTCCCTCATAAAAAATTCCAGTAAACAATTACTGGGACAAGCTTATTTATTTTAAAAAGGGCAGTTTGAATTTATGTGTCACGGACGTAAGACGACAGTACTAAAGTTGTTGCATTGATACCTTAAGAGTAGATCATTTTTAAGCAGTCTCAACTGCGTCTTCATAAAAATAATTTTAAAAGGCAAAATTTTCACTGGTACCTAATTTATAAAAAAAACTATATTTAATGGATAACTTTTTAATTTTAAGCTATAATCCTGTGGCAGTTGTAACTATGTAGGGAGTTTTTATGATAAATTTTTTTTAGTATTGCTTTTAAGCAGGCCATATTTAATTATGAGCAACATCGACTGTGAATAGATTTTATGCTTTCATTATAATGACTTTTATTTATCTGCATATAGTTTTTTTGCATTTATAATACAATACGAAACTCCAGGAATTATAAATTACTTACTACCGTAACGTAAAATGTCTATGCAATTCATCCTATAAACTGTAAATACTATAAAAATTAATAAGATAAACGGCAAAATAGCATGAAATTTATATTAACTACTTTCGTATGCACTTATATGTATTATATCTTACTGATAAACAAAAGAAGTACTGATTTGGTAAATAATGTACGAGTAGAACTGTTTGCATTTAATCAGTTTTATGTTACATACATTATTAACAGTTTCAATTAATATGTGTTGCAGAATTACCCAAGAGATGGAGCTAAATAATTATTTTATTATTAATTATTTGTATACAATTTTCCACTCTATAGACCCTTGGGAGTATTTCTTGCCTGTTTCTTTATCCTTGAAGAGAGCTTTGTTTAAACCGAGGATGTTGTTCTGCAAATTTTGCAGTACTATTCTCTAAAATGTTATAGTGTCTCGTTTAAATCCCAATCAGTACATATTATTTAAAATGATCCTATTGATATATATTTGAAATTATTATATATATATATGCAAATGTTTATTTATTTACTTGTGTAAATTTTGTTGCTGTGTTATTTTTGTTTTATACTTTTTATTATACCTTTTATTATACCTTTTTGAAAACGGCAAAGCCGAAATATTAAAGGAAATTTAAACTAAGAAGTCTAATTTGTTATTATATATATATATATATATATATATATATATATATATTATATATATATATATATATATATATATATATATATATATATATATATACTAAAGAATTAGACATTACCTTTCTGAAATAAATTTTAGTTTAGACATAGTGTAGATTTAAATATGTACTACTTGTGTGCTGGTATATAGAAATAACTCTTTCCTACATAAAAATATTAATCCATTTAAAATACTGTAGGATATCTTTTAAAATTACTTATTATCCCAGTTTCGAATTACTTTATTTGCTGATATCATCTTCCATAGACTAAAAACCGTTCATCTGATCGTTTAAATTATTATATACTATATAAAAATTATAGAATTTTACTTTTACTTGCAGTATATTTACTTCCAATTATCAATTGTCACACAATTATGTATACCGGTTTTGATTAGTGTGTAGGGATTATATTTTATTCCTTTTAAGTTATAATTGGTCCAAGATATTTATAATCCTTGGTCCATAATTTTAAAAATATTATTCTATTTGTTTTGACAAAATAATCAACAACTGTACAAGTAGGCAAAAGATAGATGGCGCTTACTTATAATAGTGTAAAATTTCCGAAATATAATTATCCTTTCATACCTTTCATCGTTAATAACAAACATTAAACAAAGACATTTGTATACTTTACTAAAGTCTCTGTAATGTCTAAAATTAGAATTTAGACTATCGATAAAAATTTATATATTTCTTCGATAGCTGCCATAACTGGGAGATCACAAGAGTGAAGGTCCAGCTACCAAAAAATTGCTGTTCGTTTAGCGTTACCCAGGGAGCACGTGTAGCAAGCTACGGACGCGAACAACTTCACCCCCCAAACTCTCAGACAATGGAGCACATTGTAAACGACTGCCCTTTGCGACTGTTTTCTGGTGGTCTGGCTGGTCTAAGTGGTTTAGAGGATGGGTCTCTAAACTGGCTCAGTAATTTGGATTTAGCTTTGTGACGGGAGACCTTAATATTATTCTTAATTTATGACTCAAGAACTTTGTTCTTACGTACTTTTTAATAATTGTAATTTTTTATTTATTTATTTATGGATAGGTGCCTTTGTCCCCCATACGATATATATATATATATATATATATATTATATATATATATATATATATATATATATATATATATATATATTTCTTATATATCTCAAGTTAAATTTAAAAGAAATATTATTCTTTAGTCTGATATATTCTTGCAGTACTGTATGTAAAACTAAAAAGCAACTTCAATTTGAAAAATCTCACATAAGCAGAATATAAATGTACAATAGGGTTCTTTCATCTCCAATGATTTTTAGTATAAAGCAATTAAAATAGTTTTTAAAATAAATCGGTCCAAACCTCAACATAAAAGCAGTGCCTCAGTACTATCACTTCGCTACGGTAAACAGTTCATATTTAAAACAGCACTTATATGTACAATGGAATAAAATTTGTCAAAGAAATAAACGCGATCCCTAAGAAGTAAAGAAAATTCTCAATCGTATACTACCTCATTTATTCAAGTACTGTACATAGTTTGAAAAACATATTTCAAGAATTCGTTTTTTAATAATTTATAGTCATAAACTTCCAGAAAGGAACGGTTCGATTTCGGATCACATGATTGATCCTGTTCTACCTACATTATGCAAGGTAGGCATCACAATTCAACCCTCGTAGGTAGATCTTACTGTCCACTGTCAGTGAACTCATCTCATTAATTTTCAATGTATGGGAGTAATGCAATTTCGATTTATAAGGAGTAAACTTTCCGATCCTCCCTTATCTTAACGTCGTTTAGATCTCCTTATGTGTTTCTATAAATAATTATAAAATTATTCCCGTGAAATTTTTCGCTCTGAAGACACTTTTTAAAACCAGTGTGCTAAAAGATTTCATTATTTGCTGCTATATTTTAATTTTTCCGCACATTCCCTGCTCGTATGTGGCCTGAATCTCCCTAATGAATACTTTAAGTGGGTTTATTATGACAAATATTAGGGAATTTAGAAAGAATAACCTAATAATTGGTTTTAAATTTATATATGTTATCTATAACTATGTGATAAACACCATGTCACAGGCTTCTTTGATGTTATATAAAAAACTTAAAGTTAAGATATTATATAATTTTTTATATAAATGTACGCTCGTAAAAAGATAAAAGTGATATTGTGCTAGCGTACTAACATATTTCCTTCAACTGTGCTCGGACAAATGCCATAGATTGACATGCTATATGATTGAACACATGCTTGTCAATATAAATATGAAGTTTTATGCAAAGTTTTAGGTTAAATATTAATTAGGTTCTAGATATATGACACATAGTATTGCCACATGTGTTACGAGGATCGCATACGACAAGGATACGTTCGTCAGTGCTATGAAGACTGCCTGCTTGTGTGCTCACAAGTGACTAAGCGCTCTAGAATCACTCTTAGATTATTCTCAGCTCCGCACCGTAAAGGCTATTGAAATCGATTATTCTTACCATGGTTGAGTAGGATATGTTCCAGTCTGACACACGTCTGACACCTCCCATATTTTTTTCAAAGTTTCCAGAGACTGCTATTAATTCAATGTCCCGTGATCTTCAACAGCTCTCCTAGTGATGACCAATGCGGAATCAATATTAAGGGTTCTCGCCACTTTACAGGTCAGAGTTGAAATGTACCTTACTGAAAACTTTAACTTGATACTGCTTATCAGCATTGTTTCTATTAAGGTCAGCAAGGATTATGGTCAATCTTGCATTAGGGGTTACCGTTTAATTCGCATCATACCCTTTTCCAACAACTTTTCCTCATCCTGGCCTCTTACCTCCACAGTTTCCGTTAGTCTTTAATTTTACGGCCAGAACTTTACCTGTATTATTGCCAGAGCGATCAGCCACAGGACCTTTACTACGTTCACCAACGTCATAACATTGACCCCTAGAGATAACTTAGCTCTTTGATTCCTAATATTGTGTCAAGTAAATGCACGTACGTGAATGCTGCATATATTTTCTAAAAAAACCTTTATATAATAGACATATTTTGAGGCTGGGTGCTTAACACGGAGGCGTTTAGATTTTGTTTTCCAAAAATACCTCAAATAGAAGATTAGCATTGACAAAACAAATACCTCGAAGTCACCCTTAACAGAATACTTACGTCTGCCACCCTGCCACAACAAGAATGAACCTGAATCTATAAGAAACAAAGCCATCTGTTTTACCACTCAGCTACTAAACGTCCAAGAATAATTTAGTATCCGTGCTACTAACTTGCAAAGACCAGCCCTCTTTAGTACAACACGTTAGAAACTGAGCATGGATAGAGGGCTTGCCGCCATAGTACGCGCCCATGGAGTTTTTTGGACAACCCACATTAATCAATGAAACCACAGGCAACTCTGTACCTTACCTTTATCAAACGCACATATTATCGGAGCCTTATAGCAGCTAACCTCTTAAAAGTGTTAAACCCTGAGTTACGTAGTGTGGTTTAAGTAGTTGGAACATGTGTTATATAAAAAGATGAGTGTACGCACATCGTGAATAAATTAAATAAGGTTAGGATTTGGTATTCATATGCAATATATTAAAATATGTTGTAACGAATAATCTATCTTTGGTATTCATACAATTCTAAAGATGTAAGGGCATGTTAGAATTCAACTCTGGCAAGATTATTCAGTCTCTACATTTTACAGTAAAATTACGTAAGTGGAAAAGGCTAAGTGCTGCTGGACAGGGAAGTGCACTTAGACAGACAAATGTGAACAGTTCTTACCACCCATCACATAAACCTGAAAGAAGATTTCTCTTAGCGAGAAGTTTCAGAGATACATTATTTGTAAGTACTTAAGAAGTTCGTAAATACAATTCATTATGCATAAATGTAATGTGGAGAGTTCTTTTTAACATTGAGATAGCTGCTTTGTCTTCACTTCTAACTAATGACCATAGTGTTGTAACATTTAAATCAAAACTTATTTTACCAGTTAAGTGTTCCGTTAAATTATTACTTACACAACACTTAAAGTTATATTATAAAGCACACATACTGTATTACAAAGATAAAATGCATGCCATACAATTTTTATATATGTAATTTTGTAACGTTTAGCGCAATAATAATAGATCAATAAATTATTTTATATCTATTAGAAAAAAATTTCGAGATATTGTTTAACAAATGATATTTTTGTGACGAATCTGTGCTGTAACTTTCAATAATACACACATAACTTTTAAAATAAATTTATGTATTTTTTCTATTGACTTGCAGATATATTTTTAAATTCAGCATCTATATAATATAGGTTTTTACTTTAATTGTTCAGTATTATAATAGTTCCAGTATGAAATTTAAATTCTCCGTAGAAGATCTTATATAATATGAAATATTAAGAGCTGAATAGTTTAGGTGTACTTAATGTCAATTTAGGCCAAATAACCAAGTGGCGACGTAGAATATGTTAATTATTTGTTCAATGCTCACTGTAAAACACTACATACCATTTAATATTACACAAATATGATTGTAAAGAATGCATTAAAGTTTATTGAGGGATTGCACACATGTAACCTGAAAGTGTAAGGAAACAAATAATTTTATAACCAAAAACACATTTCTTTAACACGTGATCTAAAATAGAACAAATTCTCAAAAGCTTTTAAAACGGAGTGAAAATTTACAAATTATTTCAGAAAACGCAAGGTACTGGAATATATATATTATATATATATATATATATTATATATATATATATATATATATATATATATATATATATATATATATATATATATATTAATCAGTGAAAGAAGTACCCAAAGTAGATTTTCTAGAACGCCGATTCCATGTCATAAAGAACAATATTTAATTAATCCTTCATTGATACTACATGGACTATAAAAACGTCACTTCCTTATTACATCTAAGAACCGGAACTCCATGTACTGTTCAACTCAGCTTTGAAAACTCACTTCATAGAGTGGATTCCATTGGTTGCCTGGCACATCATGATAGAAGTAGGTATTATGGAAGAGTGATTTGATTTACAGTGTATTTCTTGTAAAGTAATATATTATGTTATACTGCGCTAACATGTTAGTTATGGTTTTCCTTGAAAAATTCGTTATATGTAAAACCCTCTTTCTAACTCTTCTTTGGTTTAAGTAGTTTTACCGTCACCTCGGCAACAGATTTATGGCCCTTTGTGTAATATATATATATATATATATATATATATATATATATATATATATATATATATATATATATATATATATATCTGTTAGTACAAATACAAAATAAATTACCTAATCATTGCATGGTTAATGAGTAAATTATCAAACAGGGTGAATACGAACTCTCCAAAAATATTATAACAAAAACTTCTTTATGTTAAGACTAAAATGTTTTAATATAGACATATAGCAGGAATGCTATTTAAAGTATGTCTCGTATATGTAACTCTATATTTTTAATTTTTTCCACCAGTAAAAATCAATAAAGAATATGGCATAATTAGTCAAATTGCTGTTTTGATTAAAGACAAAGATCATATATCAGCCTAATACCTCAAAACCAAATAGACCATAAAAATCCTAAAAAAAAACAATAATAGTCCCTATATCTAAATTCATGACAGTAATTAAAAACCTCCAACCCATGTTTTTATTAAAATGTTAGTTTTTCTTGGGGTGAATAACAAATTCCCATAATATATCCAATAAGTTTGTGAAAAACATGTAACCTAGGAATAACTCGATTTTATAAGAAACAATAATTAATAAAAATAAATACTATAAATAACAAGCATATAAAATCTAATAAATTCAAATTGATTAACTATCCGTTACTTATACCGCAGTTATTACATAAATTTCACTATCGCCCAAATAAATTACAAGTTAAATTAGTGCAATCATCGCGTAATTAGTTACATTAATGTGTTTACTTTAAAGAGCAGCTGGAAATTACCTTGCATTTTCACTTGTATTTAGATTATTCATATCGTTTTGTATATTATAAAATATTGCATTTTTAAGTTGATAAAATTAGTATATATCATAAAAGATTGTTTTATAATTCAATATTATGTAAGTCCTATGTGAAACTGAATCCTATTACGGGTGTAATATTACCATTATTTAAATTTGTAACGATTAAATATAATTTTGTAGAACATATTGTAGTTTCTCATTATTTTATGTATGAGAAAACACTTCCACCTATGGAAAACGTTCGGTTAAGTAAACGTGTATTTTATATTCGATCAAGAGGTACTCTAAATCTATGATGCCGACGATAACAAGCATTCAGTCTAACATTCAGTCATATTTGAAATAAATTCGAGTACTGTTGATTATTCTATTGAATGAAGTATAATGGATAGAACCATTATTATTAGAATAAAATAGTAATAAAAGTACCAAATAAAGTAAAATGCTGTTAGGTCGCAGTTTGAATAAAAAACATTGGCCCGTTCCTATATTAAATACGTATATTAACAGTTCAAGAAAGTTAAAATACTAACAAATCTATTAGAATCTTAAAGTAAAAGTTTCGAGGTTACAATAAGATTAAGACCGTTTGTTTACTGTGTAATTATTTAATGGCAGTATTGCAAAACAATGTACTGAGTATTACAAACACTTACAGTTCACATATTAGTGTTCTACTGCTGTTGCTCTTAGAATGGGGTTATTATTGTGATAATAGGCCTATAGTACTAACCAACGTGCTTACAGCGTAGGATGGCCATGATACTCACTCCGTCGCTATCAACGTGCGGCAAAGTAATCTTACATTTCTTATAAACAAAAGTGTTATGAATGAAATATTTTTTCTCTCCTATAGGCTTATACACACGAATTATTTAATTGCTTTTTGTGTCCAAGAGGAGACTAACACAGACAAAAATGAAAGTACAAACAGACTGAATTTACGATATTCCTAACATGTTTGAAAATACCTGCGGTCATTCGAAGATTATTGAGAGAACAGCAATAACCTCCTACTAGATAAAAATAGTGTCCCAGAACACTCTACTGGTATTTTAACCTATTATTGGTGGATTATTGATTTGAAAAAAGTATAATTATGAACAAAGAGTGAAGTGTTCTGCGTGGGCTATTGATTTTGGCAACATTACAGAAGCAATTATAAAATTTCACAATGCCTATAGTGGACTCTAGCAATCCAACAATAATGTCTTTAGAAACTGGATATACCGTAAAAAGTACTCTAGAGGATCAAATGAGGAAAGAACAGTACTAGTAGGTGCATCAATCCTCCGCTCTCCAGGTAAACCGAAATCAATTAGAAAGGTTGAACTGTCTTGAAACTGGTGTTCCAAAGTCTTGCATGGAAAAAAACCAAATTAAATTTTACTAAAATCATTTAGTCCATTATCTTTTTGAAGACGATTTGGACAGGTAAGTGGAATTTTGTGCTCGTATCACTGAGTTTCATGAGCTAGCTCTTAATTGTTTTTTTTTAGCCACTGTCTACCGCAATAGTGCTGTAAATAGGCATAATTGTAATTTTTCAACAACGGGAATCCACACGTACTTGAACCGACTCTACTGAAATCAAAAGTATTTACTGTTTGGGCAGCTGTCAGATGTAATGGGGTCTTATTTTATGACATTTTGGACAATACAATGACTGGAAATAGTTATAATATAAATAATTAGAACTCGCAATACAGGACAGCTGTGTACATACACACTTGGGGTATCTGGGGGGGATACCATAAGGCTGTTGCACAGTATAACCTTAAGGTCGTTCGGCCAACAGTGTAGCCTAGAAAAAGTCTGCACTGACGTATATAGTGTGTAGGGTTGTGCAAAGATTCAGAAGCTATAAAAAATTACATCTCGCCAATTGGTGGTACCAATGACGATCAAGGGATATATGTTACTAAAACAGAAAGAGTTCTAATGTACAATTATATAAATGAAAAACCATTGATAATTTTAAATGAAAATTAACACATTTTCTGACCTGTATTATTTATGAGGAATATTAACCAATCAGCTCTGGAGAGAGACGTAAGTGGCTCCTTACTCACAATGGTGTTTGTCGTTTTATATTATATATTTTAATATTTAATGGTAAAAATCTACACAACAATTTTACCATATCAAAATTATACAAAAATACGGAATAACACAAATAAAAAGCGGAAACTACTAAACAGATTTATACAGCACATGGTGTAAACACAATCGCCTTATCCCACAGGAAATGACTAAGAAATGTTTTTGTAAACTTGGCAAGGATTTAAGTATAACTGTTTACATTATTTCTTCTTACTTCTCAGGTAATCGCTAAGAAAACACGGAAAATTAAAGTAATCCCCATACATGCAACTTATGTGGTATTATACTTCGCCTAAGCACGAATACTCTCAACTATTATATTTTAATATGTACTCAGTAATATAAAAGTTTTTACATAAAATATAATATAGTTTTATAACTTGTAAAGGCAGGTTTTATTATATTTAAAATAATAAAATTAGTTGTTAAAATTAATAATATAGGTTGAATAATAGTGGCAATAACGATACAATAATGGCCAGATATAATCCCAGAAAACAATGAAATGTCACACCGCATTCCGTGACATTTCGTAACAATAAACTATGACATATGAAACCCGGTATTGTGATGGCACCAGGAATTATAATTGGTTATTTCACCCATCACATTTCGTTGCGGTTTATGTCGTCCAATTTTTCCGCAACTGTGTCCCCATTTAATGAATAAAAATAAACTGTTAGTTCTTTTCCAACAGTAAAATATTCATATATAATATAGATTTATGTCCTACAATTTCTCAATACATAACTCTAATTAAAACTTTCATATGATTAGGAAAATATAAACCATTGGTAGAAAAAGGCAAGTTATTATAAGTAAGAACAAAAACATATTCTTATGAATACTAGTATACCAAAAAATACCTTACTAGTGTAATTAACTCATACAAAGTTATGAAGAATTTCCGATATTTTGTATTTAATAAAACTAGGTGGGAATTTATCGGTGCGAAATACTTAATAATTACATATATATATATATATATATATATATATATATATATATATATATATATATATATATATATATATCTCTTTAAAATTATAATTAATTAAACCATAAATCGCTGATTAGGTATATGTATGGTAATTGTAACTGGAACAGGTTGAACAAAAATAGTGAGATAGTAGCTTGTTCAATAAAAAAAGAATAATATATTTAACTAAAACACTTATTCGGTGTGTTTGCTCTAAAGAGAGACATTAGGTGATTTAGGGTGTCTGTCGCAAACGCTATACCACAAATGTGCAAGACAAAATACCAAGAAATAGACTAATGAGGATAATATTTTTTGGGAATCATTAGAATTACTCTGTTCTTTCTAAACGAAAATGTTAGATACATTTAAGGGATGGTGGTATATGCTGTACACGTGTGCAGACAAAAAAATAAAAATTAAAGGATTGTCTTGGATAATATTTGTTAGCAAACATTAGAAGTACTGTGTTAGCTTTAAAGGAAAACATTCAAGTGATTCAGAGTATCGGAGCCGTGTACGTGTATGGAAAGAAAAGTAACAAAGGAATAGATCGGGATGGTTTATACTTGTAGTTACCTTTATACTACAGTTACGAAAATGTTGATCTTAGTGGTACTAAAGCTTTACACAGTATGGAAATTAAATATTCCCCCCTCTAAAATTTGATTTAGTATATAACGTTTTATATTTATTATTTAAATTTCTATAATTATACATATTATTTGGTGTAACTAAAGTTTTATAGTGAAAACATTTATATTTAAATGGATACATTTTTTAAAGAACAAGTTCAAATGAAACTATAATATTTTGAAGACATAAGAAAGATCAAAGAATAAATTAATTTATTGTTGGTTCTAGTGGAAGTGAAAACCAATTTTATTTCTAATCTATATATAGAAAAGTTCGATTCCTGTTGCAAATTTATATGCTATCGGACAATTTTTATAAAAATAATAATGTAAAAAATTGCTTGGAAGATTTCAAAATGCTGAGTTTAATTATTTAAATCAGACATTAAAAATCAACTTTAATTCTGCAGAAGATATACTTCCTTTTAGAGAAGTAAACCAAGTTCTTTAATAATTTCTTATGGTTGTAATTTAGAAATTTAAGACTTTATAAGCACATATTTCGTAATATCTCGATATAAAAATATATTCTGCATTTATATTTCTTGTATATTATAAAAATATAGACTGGTATTACAACCGTAATGAGTTTTAAGTTAATAGGGAAACTGATATTATTAATATAACGAACTAATTTTACAATATTTATGTTTCGATCAAAGATTTAAAATCAATATAGATTTTGAACATGCTGTATTAAATTTAATCATATGTATTTAATAATAATATTAAGATCCAATTCAAGTTTTAAATATTTTATAATAAGTTTATTAAATATATTCAATGCAAATTTTAAAGACAACAGCAGAATTTTTATTTCAAGGGAATATGAAACAAAATTTCTTAAAAATAAAACACGTTTCTAAAACCATATGTTTACATATAAAAACTGCATACACTTCGAACTTTGCTTTAGAGGCTACATCACTAATTAAGTATACAAGGATATAATTATTAGAAAAATGTATAGTTCTTCAGTTTTAAGCTTCAATCTGGATCTTTTTGTATTATTTTTATAGTGAATGATTTTAAATTACCTCATTTATTACAAAAAACATTACACTCAATCAAATAGTAGCCTATTTGAAATATGCAACATAAATTTAAGCTCACAGATAAATAAACTGACTGGTTTATCATAAACAAATCAGAATAATAATGTAAAGCTAGTGTTCATTTATTTTTATTTAACGGTAGAGTTCAATTAATATAAAACATGTACATGATCTAAGTTATTACAGTTAAAATATTGCTACTACGAAGAGTGTTGTAGGAGGAAATGTAGTATGAATATTCCAGTAGGAGTCGTAAAACCGTTTAGTCCCAACACACGTTGGCACTGTTAGTCTTACAAAGTGTATCTCGCTTTGCGATTCATAAGACTCTTGTATTTAAAAACATACATTTACGAGTAAATACAGCTTTCTTATGAGTTACTTTACTTTATATATTAATTTAATACCTTTATACAACACAAGTATTAAATTGGTTTTATTTTTGAATAAAATGTATCTAGTATTGCAATAAATATGTAATTCTAAAATTATATAATATTAAAAAAAGCTGTAATAATGTAGGTAATGGTTACCTTATAACTATGGTACTATTACACTTTTAGTTAGTTTTACGAAAGTATTAGAAAGGTTTTATATTAGCGAATATTTCTGTGTTGATAAAAATGTGGTTCGGAAAAAGAAAATTCCATTTTAAACGTATTTGGTAAACTTGATGTTGGGATATAATTTCATCCATATGTAGGAAAATCCATCTAGGCTATCACCTCAATACTACATGCACATCCACGTATTGGTGAAATCGCAACTTTATCTTCTCCTGCATTACTTGCAGAGCGATATTTTATTTCAGAACGCTTTGCTAGATGTTAATATAATTAAATGCTCAATAAAGACAATAGAATTTTATTCTATTGGTGTATTTAGAAATTGAAACTTGATTTGAGTTTCAAACTAAATGACAGAGTATTTTACCCCGATTATTACGGTACAATGTATGATAAAAAAGCGGAAATTCGTAAAGACTTTAGTATTATAAAATTAAAACATTTGTATATTTAGTTAAAATGTAAATTAAAAAAAATATAAATGTTGTAATAATTTCATAACCGTTTGAAACCGCGTAAAGACTCTTCATTATTTATATGCCCATCATTTAATTTTGAATTTATGAGTAATGGAATTGAAAAAGTAAGTATGTCCATAAAAACTCGTTTCACTTTACTGTATAATCCTGAGTGATGTGGTAAGCAATTAAATAGTAATGAGAAGAGTGCAGCAAACAATGAAAGGTCACGACGGCCACTGACATTTCGTAACAATAAACTGTGATATATGAAACTCACCATTGTGTCGGCCAACGAAGTTTCTCTGCCTTTTTCTGGTCAACCACCTTTATCTTCAATTTAGGTTACACTAAATTTAATTTTCCTGCCTAATGTTTTTACAAAAGCCGTAACCGCAATTATCTAAATTTTAAATACTGCCTTTATAGTACTAGAAACTTAAATTAAATTTAAGGTGACAATATTAATGAACAAAGTAATCCCATCTTTCACCAAAAACAAACCTTAATGTACGTTATATAATTGCTTAAAATATTGCATACGCAGAGTTATATATAGGAGACCTTATTGCTATAAATATAATTTCAGATTATTTCTAAACACAATAATTCTCTGACTTATCAAATAACTTTGTACGCCAATAATGCGTTGGTTTTCGAGTTTAGAGAGTTTCTTGATGATTTATATCGTGAAGATTATATTGACATAATATCATTTTGATTTGAGCGTTCTTCTCCTGCTACAGTTATGAATATTCAACATCTAAACAAATAATGAATGCCAGTTTGACTTTTCAAGGTGACGACGGTCTTAAGTGAAATTTACGTTTTTATTATTGATCCTGAAGGGATATTATTGCTTACATACATTTCCTTTTATTAGTTGTGAATTCGTTACAACTGGCTTTAAACAGATATACAATTCCACAAATGTACCAATAAACTTTGTTAAGTTAAATATAAAACAGAACACCCAAACGTGAAGAATACTTAAATGACGAAAATGACATATTCTCGTATATTTACCACGATCTCCTAGTATCGGACGAGTTTCATGTAAACCGTTGTATGCTACACATTATGAAATCGCAAACAATAAATAGACTGGTAAAATGTATATCCCTCATAATTTTAGTAAAATACAACCGATAATATACAAATTTTAAGAGAAATTTTATTTGAAACAATACCAAACATAAATTTTATGAGTAATTACAATAAACATTGCAAAGGAGAGAGTCTTGCCAAGACCCTACCAAGGCAAGGACGTCTACAATTTCACAACTACTGTTGAAAATATAAATAATTTCAATCAAATTTAATGAATTTTAAAATTTTAAACAAAGATAAAACAGTTTTTCTGTATTAGTTTCAGATTGGCGAATTTAAATGGTTTTTTGCGAGCAGATTTAAAGTACTCTTTAATAACAAAACAAAGCAGCATGGGACACGGGATAAAATTTATTTTGTTCGAGAAGCCTTATAAATAGTTATTATTGAAAGGTGTTACGAATTTTGTTTATTCTGTAAACAGAATGATGTATACGGTGAGTATTGTCTATGGTTTAAAAGAAAATGTTGCAATAGAAGAGGAGAGATCTTAGAAAATAAGTTTCCTGGAATTTGATGGACATAATTAATCTTACAAGCGGTACGCTTTCTTATCCTGTGACTAGGAGATAACCCTTGTAACCATAGGTTTAAATTGAGTGCATTTGACAAGTTAATATTAGTTAATATTACTTCAAAATGGAAGGATAATTTTTCTTTCATACTGTAAATGAATGTTGTAAATACAGATACCTATAACGGATTATTGATCTCTTCTAAGAAAGGCAGCGAAAAAACTGGAACAAGCCAACTTTCTTTAATAAGACAAAGTTGTGTCAGGGAAGAGAGGCAGCAATAATTGTGGTTTTTGAAAAAAAGACGTGATATTTTTCCAGCATTTCTTGTTTTTGGCGATTCCCTAAATACGATCACGTATTACGTAAATTCAACAGAGATATAGATTTTTTCGCTATCTGTTATAGCAGTACAATAATAATAATATAACATGTAATTTTTTATAAACTGAACATTCTTAATTCTCATAAAATTAATTTAATAATCCTATTTGTAATGAAAAAATAAGAAAGATATATTTTTGGTTAAAATGATTTTTTCTGACCTTTACAATACTTGCGCTTATAGCAAAATTAAATCAATATTTTATTATTGGATAAACCTTAAAATTATCAACTGTTCAATATAAAAATATGTATACTAGCAGACAAATTGCAATATATTATAAAGAAATAAACCGGGGCAATGAAATGTTTTAGTTTTATTTTTTAAATAATTATATGGGTATTATTTTATGTTGTTTGTAATATTTTACGTGGATTTTTTTACTTAAATATTTACATAAATATTTATTTAAATATACTGAATACAATTTTATAAAAATTACTGTAAATTAAAAGATGAACAATACATGCAAGAAATTTTTCTCAACCATAAAATACTAAAAACAGTCTCTATATGATATAATACGTCGTTAACGTCTGTTAAAATTTACATAATCATTGTGGATATTAAATCTCAACAAAATACACCAGTTATTATTCTCCAGTAATTGTAGGCCAGAAACAGCGTTCTATACAACTTTACCCTTTCACTAAGGTTTTTATCACTTTTCAGAAAAGTACGCATGAATTTAATTAAGTTTATATAAGATAATTTATTCTATATACTAAACGTATTACCGTTTGGTCATATAATAACTTACATATTTTTCAACCCTGATGATATAATAACAATACTGGGAATAGACCCCATAAACTTTTGATTAGATAGATACCCGCGGATGGTTTATCTATTTACCCATCTTATCCAATGCCAGTCGTAATATTTGAAGTATTTATTACTTAATAAGTATTTCCATAACTGACTTTAATATTTAACTCAAACATTGTTATTTTAAAAATTAGGTATTGCGCACGAAAATCTAGACAATATTATGAACGCTACGCTTTGAAAATTTTAAATGAAGCTAAAATTAACATTTAAAGACGAATTTGTGTTTTTCTTCGTTTTATAAATATTAGAAATTGATAAATAACATGATGTTTTCCAAATTTGGATTTTTTATTTTCCTTGTTATGAATATAACATGGAAAACCACTCTTTCTATTTTGACCACTAAGATTTTAGTTTAAAATTGTGTTTATAGTTATGCTACTTGTTTTGACTAACATCAACAACTTAGAATTTTTTTACGAATTTATTTCGTAGTTCCTATGTAATGGCCATACAATGAATATATATGTGGTAATAGTAAAGAGCTCCTAACTGATTTTACTATTACAGATCTTGAATATGTTTTATAGTATTTGACTTTGATTAACACTGTAGAAATATAAAAACTAAGTGCACTCTTGTCCTTGGGTTGAATTTAAATGAATTTTGAACATTTTAGGGACCGGTAGATTATTTTTTGAATAACGAGTGACGAGTTATCACCAGAAATAACCAATTATATCTAGGGTTTTTGTTTTGCGATAGATTGAAGAAATTAATTTTGTTAAATTTAATCAACAGTGGATGGATTGGATATGCGTTAGCTTTTTCAGTAAGCTGTAGAGATCTACTATCGTAGTGTTAAATGTATTTTGTGTCAATACGACCCAGATAGTAGTTTTCCAAAAAAATAACTAAAATTAGCCTAAATGTTTATTGGTGACTTAAAATGAACATTCTAATGTATAAGGGGTGCTCATTTAAAAAATAAAACCAAGAGATATTACAACATTTTACATTAATATGATATTGAGCCTATTAGATTTGATATTGTATCATGGACCAATAAATTCCTGCCTTAGTGCATAGCCGAATTTAAAGCAAGACCCCGCTTGGTAAATTATCACTCATACAATAATGATACAGCAGTACATAAAACTTACTACTTTTTATTCATAAGTTACCATATTAATCCTCTATTACATTAGGAGTACGTATAAACTGATATAATTCTAATTTAATTATTACTTAAATAACCTTTATATAAAAGGTTTGGTTGCAAGTAATATCTATTTAGTTTATTCTTTTAGATTATTGGGTATTTATTTAAATACTAAAAATATTTGGTTAATAGTACGGAAGACAATTTATTTTGGTTATTTAACACACTTAAATATCTCGTAAAGGAAAACAATAATAAGAAGGGCTGCAGTCGTTTTCGATTGCGCAGTGGTGATCCATTATTATGACAAACCTTTAAAAAATATTAGCTTGAAAAACTCTGTTTCCTCCCTTGAGACTTTAAGGGGTATTCCTCAGTTCTATGTTTTACTCTATTGGCTATATTTTTCATATCTGCAAAGTTATCAATTCATCTACAGGAGGCATAATATTTCCATTAGCTCACTTTCCGTGTTATAAACTAGCTTAGGAATTATAATAAGTTCTATAGGAAAATATTGACAAGTTGATTGAAAATGTTTATTACAATAAAATTTTCTTAAACTTTAGAACGTTTAAACATTTTGCCACCCATGTAACTCTATTATTTTATCAAACAATATAAGGAAAATTTCCAAGAATTATTCCAGGAAACATATCATTTCATTTCAGTTGTTCTGTATTACACTATCACTAAATCCATACTTCATTTTAAAAATGTTACTTCTTATAATATCCGTTCAGTTTCTATTAGTTAAGAAACAATCACTTAAACCTAAACTTTACTTTAATTTCCTTTACGTTAACGTAACAAATTAATGAAGTAAAGATATGACTGCCTGTCAATACTTTTATTCGGTATTATTTTACAATACCGAATTATTGTTTGTTCGTCATTATTGTATCAATAAGATAAGTGGAATTTGGCATCATTAAAGAAACAAATGTGTTATTTTCACGTATGATTTGCACAAACTTACATTTAAAACTTCCAAATTCTAAGTTAAGGCATGCATTGTTACTACGATGGAATTCCAAAATAATAAACTATTGTATTTATTAACACTAGAT
This sequence comes from Homalodisca vitripennis, assembly GCF_021130785.1. Classification (NCBI taxonomy): domain Eukaryota; kingdom Metazoa; phylum Arthropoda; class Insecta; order Hemiptera; family Cicadellidae; genus Homalodisca; species Homalodisca vitripennis. The sequence continues at coordinate 94,404,737 of NC_060213.1, read as the reverse complement.
AGAAACGTGAAGTGTGTAGTGTCAGAAAGTAACTCCCCGTTCTATCTACATTACCCTATATAACGCTACTTGAAGAGACTTTCCTAGAGCTAGATGTTTATTGAACATGCTGTTCAACAGTGAATAAGAAGGAACATTTCAGGTATTGAGCTATATACGTGGGTATCACTTGTGACATATATGTAGTAGGATATTCCTGTTTTATTCAAGCAATAGAGTAAACGGATTGCTTGACACATGATGATGGAGTTTGGCATTGTCCTAGGTTTTTGGCCTATTTCAGCTCATCACGACAGTTTATGGACAGAGACACGTGTCATAGTAGTCACCGTGTGTCGCCCAATAGAATTCGTACAAGATAATTAATTCAAAATATCAAGTATATAGCTACGTATGGTACTATGCTGTAGCATAGTAACACGCCATATATAACTGTGATATTGTTTATGCCATATAACATTCTTTATGATTGTTCTTTCTTTATTTTAAAATGTATTTATTCTGCAATTTTATCTTTACTCGTTTACGAGATATCGTGCGGGCAGACAGAGGAAACTAAAAATTTTTCAGTGACCACACCGAATAATTGTGGCATACAAGACAGATACATAATACAACCAAAAACATAGATTTATTATAATTTCCAAACATAATTTTTACTTATATTAATTAATCTATTTAATCCTATACTAATAACATAAATTATTGTTTTTTTGTAACAGGTATTGGATATGTATAATGTCAAAAATGTAACTGAAAATACTTGCGATAAATAGTAATAAATATGTTTAGATACAATTATGGCATACTTTCTACGGATTTATCTGTAGTGTAATTAATTATTAATTGACAGGTCCACTGTAAACATTATTTTATAATGATAAATGAATTAAATACTTGAAATACACACAGAAATTATTATAAAAAGACATTATATGAAATCACTCTCTCTAATTCGAATTTCCCTCTAATTTATAGATTTAAAATTTTTCCATGTATTATTCCATCCATTACAAAAATGCTCTCATATGACTAGCATTAGGATTTGAGATGCCCGTGGGGATTCTTTAGTCGATATATTTACAGTCCACAAAACGCACATCTAAAGTGCAAGTGCTTCCAGTTAATACGATATAAAAGTATAAAGTAGCAGTTTCAGATACATAAAATAAATGGAGTAAAATAAATCATTTAAATATAAAGATAATTAAAGTTGTAATAGAAAAAATATAGCAAGAGGCTATAAAATAAATCATTTATTGTTTATTAAGGCATATTATATACATAAGTAAATAATTTAATATTTTTCTCGTGAATGAAATCGAAAAATTATTATGTATTTAAATATGATATTTTGAAACATGATAATCTCTGATAAATTGTAAACACGGTTCAAAATATATAAGCATTAACATGTATTTTAAAGGATAGATAATTTTTTAGGGTAATTTATGGTTAAATTTGTAAAACCCATTTTGTTATACTTTTATAACCGGTAAATAACTAATAGTGATGAAGAGAACGGATATTGCTTTTCTGTAAATGTTACATCCGTTTTCATATAAATAAATGGAACGAATTGATTTTGACACGTAGGTGTATAAGTTAATATGTTAAAGCCCCGTTTTATTTAATTGCCTAAATTACGTAATATTGTATTGAATTTAACTATAATATTGTGTTCTGAAAAGTCCTTGCTTTCAGTTTGTCTAACTCAGTTAAATCCACTATTAGTACACAACCTTATATAGATTTTAAACCTTACTCTATGATTCACACAAGTAGATTATTTATAACATTTATTTAACTAATAGTTATCATTCAATAAAGTAAACAATTTTCAGTTGTGGCCTAATTGAATGTCATTAGGCAATGTTTGCTATGTATTTACATCTATTTTGCTTTTCTGCTATCTGTTTACATTTTTTTGCTTCTCGATATCACCTAACTCTACACCTGTCCATGCCCTCTGCCCAATGATTTCAGGGATAAAATCCAATTTGCTTAAACCAGCTTTGAGGACTTAGAATAAATACTTAGGCCCTGAAACAGTAGGCCATATGTAAATCAAAATCATAAGATTAATTCGCCTCTTAATTTACCCAAAGCACGTGTGACTCCTTGAATTAATATTAATTTGCTCCTTATCACTCTTCTCAGCTGTGTGATTTAAATTAAAGGCAAGCTTTGATAGGTAAACTGCCAATGTAAAAGTTGCAATCATTGTTTCAAACTTTTCATGTATTGTTTCAGCGACGACTATCGTTACGCTTTCTTTTAGCTATAAAAATACTCCGCGGAAAGATACACGGTATACAGTAGAATACTTATTATTTCTGTTTTTTTTTCTTACCTTTCCTAGATTTGACGTTTTTTAGGCTTTGAAGATAGTATGAATAATTACTCTTGCCAACGTAAAACATTTATACCTGTTACGTAGGTTTAAAAAACGTCAAATTAGACTTATATTATTGATTGATAATTTTTAGGACTTAAATTATGATTTATTTTAAATAAATGTGGTTATTCATTAATTTAGCCTTAAATACAGTCTTATATTGTGTCAAAGTTTAGGGTACTGTTAATACATTGAGATACTTAATTAATATTATTTTTATTTACTTCATAAACGTTTAAAAAATAATTTAAATAAGGCCCAATCTTTTAACAATCTAAATCCTAAAGAATAAAAATGTAAGAAGAAAAAACTTAAACAAAAAGGTTTAGTTGGAAAATAAGAAATAATTATTGAACTGTATTGGATTTTTCTATATAAACCTTTTTACATGCATAGTAAATAAGTGTGTGTAGCACAATTTGGATCACATTGCTCAAGTGGCATATTACGTAAATTATAAACAGTTTTAACTACAAGTTTCAAACAGTATTACCTAAGAAATGTAGTGAAATGTTCCAAGAATTAAGTATACTCGAGTACGTTTCTCCGCTCTGGGGACCCTTGAGACTATTTCCTGCCAGTTTCTTTATCCCTAAGGACTATTTGCATAAACTGAGGATATTCTTCTGTGTATTTCTTACATATTCTCGCAAGAGATAATAAACCTTACATTAAATTGTTCATCTTGGTTAGTAAATCTGATTGCTGTTGGTATAGTTTTGATTAAATGGGTTTAGGTTTGAAATATTTTTACAAATATACAAGTCCTAAATGTGAATAACGTTAATATACACATATTATATGCCTAATAGTGGAGACATTATGTACATATATACCGCTATATACATTAAACTAGATTTTTTTCATTATTAAGAAAATATAGCTGTCATGTTCATATTAATTTACGGAACATTTATACATTGTAATAATATTTAGCATTCATAACTTTGGTTACTAGTTCTTAATTAATTTATATTCACCCCTGATCTTTTATTTCATATTGTCTGTAAAAATTAAATTATTATTATTTAAAATTTTACTATCGTTTGGTGGGAAAATTAAAAATCGAACTTGTGTGTATATTGTTTTATAATTTCTTAAAAGTAGAATTATAGCTATATAGCAATCACTATTATGTACTAAATGTATGTGTGATCCTTATTTTATGAAGTTTTTACAGCTTATTAGTTTACGTTTAATGGAATGATTTTACACTGTGCTAGGTGCTACTCATTATTCTTCATGTTAATTTTGGTGTACAGCTTAAACATTATACATTTACCTAATACCTAAATAATAATTTTAATATTTTAAATGCTGTCAATAATATTCATGTTATTTTGGTCTACAGATTAAACATACAATTACATTCTTATTAAATAGCCTAAAAATTACCAACTACACATATTTAAGTATTGATTACGGCTAAGCGATTGGACTGATCTACAATGTTTCTAACGTAAAGATTTTTCCATACTATTATACGGTTTCTTGCGCTATGGGGTATTATTTTTCGACCAATAAATTACTCATTCTTATTTACAATAACAAAAAAAGTTTTATTACCAACGTACACTTGATAAGTACAATATTACGATAAAATATTTCGTTTTTATTGCTGTCATAAATTACTCAACGGTTCTTAAAACGTAAAAATTGTTATTTCGAATAACTACCTTACAGGGTTTAAAAAACATTGACTAAAGGCAAATGTATATTTAAAAAAATTTACTCAGTTACAAATAAATTAATGTAAATATTTCTTATTTTATGAGTTAAAGTTAGGAATTACCCTCTCTAACACTTAACACTGGGACCATAACTTAAATAATAATAACACATTTCGTTTTGTATTGCAGACTGATCAAATAAATTACAGTAAGTTCTTAAACAGGAAATATGGCAAACTTTATTTATCGAATAACTGTAAAAAGGCTTACAGCTTTTCAGTCAAAAAACATTCCGTTTAGATTTTCATGTACATATAAGTACTTGTAAGCACAGATAAAGTGATACAGAATATAAACATATAAAATGAGTTATTAAGTGTTTATACAACAAATGAAATATTTTTTAAGGGGTATCGGATGTAGTTTATTGTTGGAGAAATTATGGACTTTTAGAGTTTCACATTATTTATTCCACATAATCTGATATTTATTTTTATACCAAATACTACATGTCATATATATATATATATATATTTTTTAAGTGTAATACATTGCATCCATGAATTTTGCTTTTATTGTGTTCCTTTTGTTGGTCATTTTACGGGTGTTTTTGTTTTGGTTGATTAGCTTTTCAATTGATTCCGTTTGCTGGCTGCGCTGTTTTAATAATTTATTGACATTCTTATGACTTTATTTTTGCGAAAATAATTTGGTTTTGTTTTTATACAATACTAAGGGAATTCCTTAATCATCAGCGTAATTGCAATACAAAACGTTTATAGCAAAATTGAATTCAGGCGAATGAAGAATAATCTAGTCCTAGTGATAACTTCAATAGTTAGATTTTCCGGCGTCACGATTGTGTTTTACACAGTGAAAAATTTACAATCGCCTCCATTAGTAACTAAATTCATATCATACAAACTCAGTTTACATCGGTATATGTGCATGAACACTAAGCTGAAATTGGTGCTAAATGATGCGAAATTACTTTGTAATTCTTTTAAATAATGTATGACGTATTTTACATAGATATTCATTTGAATAACTTGATTGTTTTTCTTAAAAATTATGTTTTATAAACAGGACTAAAGTTCATATCTCTAATTTTAATATATTCTGATAACAAGAATTACTCTTATAAATATTGTTTTTACATAACTTATATGTTCGTACATTTTGAAACTAAATATGAACAAATGAGATAAAATGTTAAACTATTAAAGCATGAAATGAAACCAGATGAAATCATTACAGTGTGCTAGAGACTTTTGGTATTATATGTGTAGGTTTTGACCAGAAAGTTACTATTATTAATTCAATCAAACCGTTAATTTGTTTAATAATATTATTATCATTGTTGCTGTACCCATATATTACAGCTTTGTTCTTTCAGTGCTAATATACAAACCTTTTGCACAAAGTCAAGTTAATTCTCGCGTACGCATCAAATCTTCAATATTAGTAATTTTTTAGAAAAGACAGCTAATTACCAATTAGCATTGACTAAAATAATCGTTAAGTGTTATGATAACTTACAGAAACTAACAAGGAATAATTTCCCTACTTAATGGAAAACCAATCGTTTTATGGTTTTGTAGGGGAAAGGGAGGAGAGCTATGTTTAAATTCAAAAAATAACATAAGCAAGTGGAATATACGAGAATCTGTATTCACTGACATAGATGACTTTGCTCGAACCTAGATTAAAAGTCTTTACGGTTCACAACTCGAGATGTTGACTTTTCACTATATGGAGCGTTCAGGATAATTCTCGTACACACACAGTCTCTAAAATTCAAATTTCTATTGGAGCAGAATGGAATTGAGGCTGGATCCCACGAAAAGGAGATTAACTGCTTTATTTATGACCGTGAACTGGAAAGAGTCAAAAGCACAAAATGTGATTGCATTATCATAATCAAGCAATCCTGAAATAATTAAAATTTAATTTATGAATTACTGTTATAAAAAGTCAAGAAAAAAAAAGCGACTGAAAAAACCATCCATCTCGGTTCTAATAGAGGAAATACGAAACGCACTCTCATATTGTAACATGAGATACGTAGGAGCGTCGACTAGGTGGTTAATTGAACTCAAATCAAGCTTATCAAAGCTTAAGACGAATGGTTTTGATGCTGTGATTGACAATTATTTTCAGCGGGCTATATAGAAAAAGAGATTCATGAATAGTTCAAAGGCCAGAGATGAAGTTTTATTAATGTTTATGAAAATAAATGGTTAATTGGAAAGTGAATGTTAATAGTTGGTGAACAGATTTAATCTAAGCGCATTATACTAACACCCTTAGCTCGGCAATACTTTTAGTATAAGAAACTTGCTGTGAAAAGTGAATAAAGGAACTTTTTATAAATAAATTGGTAAGAACTTTTAAAAGATTTAATGTAAAACTTTGTGATATTTTATATAGTTTGAGTTTGATAGGATATTATATATATATATATATATATATATATATATATATATATATATATATATATAATATTACAAAGTCTTACATTAACGTCTAGCCCCTGTGCTCCGAGAATTCCTCTACCTATAAGGTCAACGTCTCCGATGGAAAAATAACATGAAACACCTCTTAGGACTGGCACCATCATTACCATTCATCTTTTCTGTATATTCTTCTTCTACCGTGTACCCTGTTATTACACTGCCAAACTAGAGGATATTCACATCCTTATAAGAAATCCACGTCGTCTTTTTGCTGGCCGGAAAATGTTTAACGTTATAGTAAAATCAAATAAAATTAGAATTTAGTATTATACAAAACTTTAAAATGTGAAGTATAAAACTATTTTATTTCAATATTCATAAAGTAAAGTAGGGATAAGAGTAAGATACAACTTATCTTAGAAACAAATTATATTTCCTGCAGTTTACAGTAAAATTATTTGCATAAAAGGAAAATGCTAAGTTCTACATGGAAGGAAAGAGCACTTCAAGAGATAAATGTTAACGGTTCCAATGAAGCATTACATAAACCTGAGAGAAGACGTCTTTAAATAGAAGGTCTAGAGATTTATTCCGTGTAAGAATTTCAAAAGAAGTTAAATACACACCATTAGGTTTAAAATGTAGTACGATGAAGCTTTGTCCTTAAGATATCTCTAGTTTATATTAACCTTATAACTAATAGTCTCAAGTATTCTGCCTTATATAAAACATCCAGGGCATAATTAATTGAAAACGGAATTTGTTTCCCTAGAAACGGAATGGACATCAAGCTTGAAATAAATTGCCCATTGTGTTGATTACTTGTACTAGTTTAGATTTCGCACAGAAAGTGATCTGTAACCACCGCAATAAAAGACTAACCAGTTCCAAGAACCTTCTCTATTACCACAAAGGGTCTTTAGGTAATTCTGTAATTGCCACCCTTCTATGCGTTAAATCTTGATAGAAACATCCTTTAACCTTTATACATGAGTTCCTTTTGATATACGAAAGATTTATTTTGGGTCAAAAGGTCAAAGAGAATAACGTCTGTTGGTCCGTCTGGTTTAATCTGATTCTATTGATTCAATCTCTATAAAATACTTATATGATTAAGTTAAACGTAAGTACATTATTGTGTATTATTTGTGTGTTATTTATTCCATAAGAAATAGATACAATTATAGGTTTCATAATACTGTCTGGTGGTCACAACAGATTTAGTTGTAGATATATTTTCTAAAAAATGGAGCAATCCCACTTTGCATGAAATTCGCGTAAACTGTTGCAAGACTATAAATTGTAATGTATGTTAATAATTATTTGTTATCTAAGCAATAAAGTGAATTGTGGTTGCTTATGACATTAATTTAGGAAAATCTATAATAAAACCTGTAATTTATTTTATTATAACAGTTTTAATTTAAAATTGTCCTTACTCTTCACTAAGTATTGTCGGTAGCCACAAAGCGATTTATTTACATTTTCCTTCTGATATTTTAAAATATCATAAATATTAACAAAACTCTAGACATTTTAACAAACCTATAACAAACATGATTACATCTGAGAGTGAAAAATATAAGATAGATATTACAAAGTGTATATCTGTTTGGAATAATAATTTAAGATCGTTGATTCCTCTCCTCAGGGTTACTAAACAAACAATTTATCATCTGAGATCTATTGTGAATAGGAGAGACTAACATTGTGATCTATGGTATTGTCTAACTCGTCAAACCGACAGTTTATAGTGCATTTATATACGTAATTCTCTACTATTCCTAAAGTATAAAACAATCTAATTATTAAGAGAGTAGATACATTTTTAAATAAGCGTGTTACATTGATCTGTATGCCACGCAATAAATATATAAAATGTGTTTAGTATACTTTTAGGGGTTTTTTAACTCTTTGAAATAAACCAATTAATTCAAGGATTCTGCAAAGGAATTGATTTCTTGTTAAGATTGTCCAAGGATTGTTTTGGAGAATATGAATTTTTGTAGTAAATACAGGGAAGGAACTGAGTATCAGATAATGGTTTTCCAATAAATCCGTGTAGTTATGGATTTGGCGATGAAACCTATTGCACGAGGAATTTAATGTATATAGCTCTTTCGACTGTACTGGATGTTCAAAAATGTACTATATGACTATTCAGTTGATAAAATAAAAATCCATTTTATTCAAATTTTCTCGTTAGAATCATGATTACCGTAAGATAAATGTGGCATTAACTCTCAGTCACACACTAGCATTAACTCTCAGTCAAACCCCATATAGTTACACACAACATAAGTCTTTCCTTATGAGTAGCAGTTTCTCTTTTTAACCTTATTGTGTCCATGTGCTTGTCAAAGGGAATAAGGGGTATAGAACTCGATTTATTCACAGAAATGAAATTGAATGAACAATATGAAGTATATATCGTAGTCATATACAGATCCCATGGATAGACAGACACGTAGAAAGAAATTAAGTTTTTAGCCCTTCAAATTTTAGCTGAACGTTAATGAAGTACTGAATGATTCCAAACCAAAGTGAATCATCTAAATATGGAAGAAAATAGCACAAACACTTAATATGTGCAGTAATTTATAAATCTATTAATACAATAGTTACATTTACTATTCGTATAGATTCTTGAAAGTGCGTTGTACATAAACACTTTAAAGGGTTGCTTTGTAGTTTATGTAGGTGAGACGTAACTTAAAAGAGTGCAAAACTAACAGATAACTATTTAACCTTGAAAAGCTATTAAAATTATTGTTAGGTCCAAGTCTTCAATTGCTCAATTACTTAATGCCAATACTATACATGTCTATTCTCAGAAGAACAATACTTTAAAATTTTATGAAAAGTGTCTTCAATCTGCGGAAAGCACTCTTGGAAGATTCAGGTAATAACTAACGAGAAGTGAAAAGATGTATCCTAAGACGTGAAGAGGAATTACAAGATAATTAATTCAACAAAACAATTATATTTTATAAGAATCCCAACGTAATAAACAATTAAACGATAGCAATTACTCATCAAATTAAAATAAATTTAATTTTTTATTTTTATTATAAAAGTTATTTTTCAAAGTTTGCTTGTTTCAAAAGTAAAACCTTTGACGAAAAACACAAATACAGGACCAATAAATATATTTTATTTAAATATATGAATTTTGATGGTTTCATTTCTAGGTGCCATATTTTAAATTTCTTTTTATTCTTTGGGAGAATGGAAAAAATCGGTTTCGTTTAGTAAGATATTCACCACTTATACCCTTAACATGCTATTGGTAACAAATCGCAACCTAATTATATTTTTCTCTATCGCGCAGGTTAGATTCATACACCTTACTGGATAATTCTTCCTTGAGGATGCTTTATGTTATTGCTAAGGGAACCATAAGTGTCCATGATGCCGCCTACAAGATAGTATACATTTTTTCGTCTGAAAAGAAAGTGAAATATAATAAGTTATATATTAATTATTTTTTGGTTATAGTTGATGGTAACAAAATATATTACAAATTAATTCTTATAAATAATTTAACACACATATATTTGTAAACCTAAAAAGAATTTTTTTGTAAATATAAACTTTCAGTTATCAAAATAGTTCTTAACTTTAGAATACATTCTTTGCTTCATATTTATGATGGAAACAAGATTAGTCAGGTAAGATCTCAATAGTTAATTTGGTTAGCAGCCCAACCGTTATAAAACATACTTACTGTAATACACAAAGGTAAAGGTAATACATACAACAGCCTAACTATTTAATTATTGTAAAAATTCGTACAAACAATTAGTAATTAGTAAAATTACTAATTAGTAAATTTACTAATTTACTTCACAGTAAATTTACTTCACAACTAAAGTAAGAGAAGTCTAGAAAATAGAAAAATATTTTTCATTGAAAAGGTCTTCTGGATTATCTACTCATAATATTTACATGTTTATTTGACCCATTTAAAAGAGTACTGTTTAGTCAAATACACAATCTACAATTTTTTTTTTTTCAGGGAGTTATCAAAATAATAATATTACTTATTTTAATGTTATTGTTGTCGCTAATTTTTTTAAATATGGGACTGTACGGTTCGATGAGTGCAATGTATTCCCATGTCCAGGTTAAAACAACCTATTATACAAGATCAGACGTGCATAAATAATTAATTATAATGGTTCCTACATAACCTTTAACCTCCACTGTAACCGGAGTTGTAATCTTTAATTTATTCCCAAACTATATTTTACTTGTTTTGGATCCATGAAAACTCAACTAAAAATTTTTGAGGAATCAGGGTTATTAAAAGTTATGAATGGTTTTTGAGTCATGAAACATTTTCCCTTTAGGATTGGGTCAATATTAGAATTTTTAGTTTATAAATGTAAGAAAAAATGGTTCAAGGCATTAGTGTAAATATTATCTAGGTTACTGATATGTAGTAAAATTTCAGGATAATATTTATACAATTTAATATTATATACATTCTACTTTATAAATCCTAACACACATGTAGTAGAATAAATAGCGTAAGGAAAATGAAGTAATACTAAATATTACATATGTTTAATTAAACATTGAATCGAAATGGCATGTTTTGCCATTTTATTAGAATACATTTATGTACGGAACACAAGGAAATTGAAGTTTGGCTTATAAGTTACGTTATAGCTATAAACACACAAAACAGTTATTAGGTAATACATTTATTGTAAGACAACTAAAAAAAGTATGAAAAAGCACGTTTGAATGGGAAAATGTAATACTATTTTTGAGTTAACAGTTCACTGCTTTTAAAATAACTCAAAACAAAACTGATCAATAGTGAATTTGTCAATGCCTTTTTCCCCAAGTTCAAGCCTAAATATACTCACATGTTTACAATATGTGCCCTAAAACTGTTTTTATTACCAGATATATTATACGCATAAATTAACGTGTACCGCTGACGCATTACACCACAACAATGACAAACCACCCAAGCCGCCGGCATTGCGTAGTAATAATTTCTCACATATGAAACTAGCTTTTGTTTTGACCTGCGAATAAAACTGTTTGTTTAGTCTCGATATCTGTTACTATTAGCGTATAGTGTTTTTATTCAAACTACCTTAAGACACAGTTTTACAGTTTACTTAAATTAGATAACATCATTTATTATTATTTAGTTTTGATTTTATTCTTTGCATGACAATGCATTTACTGTAAACTACATTACATAGTGGAGTTATGTTCATTATCCCAGTTAATTTATGCTTGTAAAATGTATTTAAAATTAATTATACTTTAGAATATTTTGAATTTCCCTTTGAACTTCCCAAAGTGAGTATTTTATTCCAAGTTTCAAATCTCTATAACATTTCTATGTACATATTTCACACATACTGTCTACCCATGAATAGTTTGATCGAAAATAAAAAAGTTTTCTTCCTTGAAATAAGAGGAATTTATTCATACTGGGATGGGTAGAGTTATCTGTGCATATACACATAAACTTCAGTATTAAATATACACGAGAATCGTTTCTTTGACTATCAATCATAGCGCTATCTTTGCAGTGAGCATAGGTACATAATGTTTGAGTATCTCGATAACAGAGCTCGTTTTTATATTAGAAAGCATAAGAGTTTTTGTGTACAGGTAATACATTTCTGTCGTCCTTGAAACTAAGAACACTACCACTTATTTGTTACACTAAACTAAAAAAAAAGATCTCCGTGCGTAACACTCTTTTTCTGGAGGAATGAGTCAAGCAATAAAATGGAGGCCTGTGAAACAAAGTATAAGTCTTATTTATTCAAATTAAATTTCTACGGTGTCACCGTTAATCTCTAAACTTTGGGAGATTGACTTTGAATTGAAACTATTTCAATTTCATAATAAACTAACTATCTTATGTTTCTAAATAAATAAATTTCAATATAGTGGGCACTTAAATTCGTCATATTTCCATATAACATAATAGCTTCGATCAAGAAAGCTGCTATTAAGCTACTGTATTTTCTGTTTATGCTTGTAGTTTTTGTAGTGCACAAGAAACTTATTAGCTTTAAGTTAAAACATTGGTTTTTATCTCTATTCATAGATTATTATAGTAATAATCATATTAGTTTTAACATTATCATAGCTGAATCGTAATGTTTTTGTGGAACTTTTATTATAAATAGCTATACTAAAACAATACAATCAATTGAAACAAGTAATTATACCACTTAATATAAACAATTTTATCTTAAAGCCAGTATTTAACAGGAGATGTATTGTTACTTCCTCAGATGTTTCACATCAATTATAACCTCTCGTTCACATTCCACAGATATCATCATTGATTTGCCGCAACTGAAACACTTCCTGTTATCGTAAAATTAGTTAGACTGCGTGTTGGTAACCAATAAGTTCTCACCTTGTTGCGTGATTCCAAGCGGTTAAATTGTATTCAATTGTACATCCTGCGAGTTTGACCAATTCTTTTACAAATATATACTCGCTTTAAAAGTTGAATTCTGTGATTATAAAATAGATTGCTTCATTGCTGGCCCCCAATTCTTTTGATGATTGAATGGATCCACGTTACCTATTTGATCATGCAAAAGACTTCGCTGAAAAACATCAATGAGTTTGTAATTGTAATATCTCGGAAATGTAGCCTAACGTTATTTGAGATGTACAAATTAATACTTACCAAAGTGGTTTATTTCAAAAAAAGTTTTTAAGCATAAGTTTATGTTTTATTTTCCATATTACTTCATGTATATTATAACAATGTGTATTTTCAGTTTAAAATTGAAGAATAATAAATGCAAAGAGTACAAAATAGCCTAACCATTAGAATTAATTAGAAAATAAAAATATAATTCAATTTAAAACTTGATATTTTGTTTTGAAATAGTGGTATATTACCTCAACAGTTATAAGGGGATCCCTTTAACATATAGTAGCGTTTCATTTACTCATAGTTAACCAGTCAGAATTAGAATAAACTGAAGCCGGCTTGACTGGTAAGGAAACTGAGGAGAGGAACTCGGAGAGAGAAGAAAGTATTAATGTGCGATCATGTATGGAAACATTTCAGGTGAAGGGTTTTTTACCATCACTTTGTACCGTATGGATTGCTTAATTTATTACTAAGTCAATGCATAAGCAAAATGGAACTTTATTCACACGTTTACTAGATTTAATAATTTTTATGAAATATTTTCTTACTGTATACAATAATATTCCTTGTTAATTTTACAATAAGAACTTTATTTATAACTGTGATAATTATACAAATTTTCCTTGGAATTGTTACAATTTTACCACATTACATAGCTAATATAAATACGGTATAAGACACTTAGACGTGTAAAAAAATCATTTACGTGATCATATTTTTATAAGTAGAAAACATATTTATAACCATATAAAATATTATACAAGTGTTATGTAACAGTAATTGCATTTCATATTATGAACAAAATCCGATTCTGATTTGTCAGAATTAATTGGAGCTTCTGTGAGGTTTGCCGTGTGATTAGCTAATTATTGTTGACGTAATGGAATCGTAATCACCGGTGTACGAGTACAAACAAGAACCGAAATTCTGTTCCAATACTCTGGTTTATATTGAATAGTATATTTGATGGTGTTTACACGTGCAATAACCACACATACTAATATTATAATTTAAAGGTTTATTTGCAGTTACACACACACACACACACACACACACACACACACACACACACACACACACACACACACACACACACACACACACACACACACACACACACATATATATATATATATATATATATATATATATATATATATAATATATATATATATATAATGGAATACAGTATTATTTAAAATTGCTACGAAATAATAAAATAACTTACTTATTATAGCTTTATAATTGGTTCTCCACAAATGAACTCCGAGGTTTGAGGTTAAACATTTTAATATAATCAGAATGTTAATTTAATATATTGTAGATAATTTAAAAGCAAATGTTAACTAGATTAGCCACGCAAAAAAGCATCAGTTGTCTGATTCAAATTTCCAACCTTCTCTACATATACAAGGTTCTTTACAAGTTTCCGAGAAGAACCGGTCTAAATGAGCCATATATGGACTCCATGGAGACCAACGAATAGGCCTATCCATTTCAGTCCAACTGTTTCTGAACCAAGTATCGAGTTTCCCCTAGAAGAACAGGTCAAAATTAGGCATATATGGACTCCATAGAGACCAAGGAGTAGGCCTATTCCTTTCAATTCAACGGTTTCCAAATTAAGTATCGAGTGTTTCCCTTACATCTGTAAAAGTGTAACAGTATTAAATCTGGCTGAAAGTGGAATAAACTCTTCTCAGCCTAAATGTCTTTTAACTGCCGAAAGACATACTCCTCTAGCATGTCATAGTGTTTTCAACAAAAATGAAGGAACATATATCTCTGTCATATATATGGCTATACCAAGCGGTCACTTTCGGTGGGGCACATTGATAGTAAATTTATTTACGAATAGGATGTGAACCCAAAATTATACAATTGTGTCGATTCACAGTAATTTTTATGAAAAGTTTCTCTTAAATATACATGAATGTGTAAATAATCGATATTTTCAACACACATGTCAAGCATAATATCAGCTATTGTTTTAAATTTTTTTTAATACTTAAAGATTTGAAAATACTTGCTGCCTTTTTTATCACGTAAGGTTTGGATAAGAATAATCTGCATGATTTATTGTAAAAGTTTTGAAATAAATCTGACGTGGCAGGGACGCGAAACCCGGAACAGAAACACAACTCATATGCAGAGCTGATAAAATGCAGCTATGTTAACCTATTACCGATTGTTCCGCTTTTTATGTTACGCCTAACATGTTATATTTTTGAGATATTAATGAAAACCACTTCTATTAAGTAAAACAAATGGTATATATACCATTATTTTAGTCATATTTTTATTAAAGAAATAAAATGCCCTTAGAAAGTTTTAAAACCTTTAAAAAAAGTTTTGGAGTGTATCAATATACGGTTTTCTTATAATGGCTACACCATTAGTTATAAACGTATTTAATACACATAGTCGCACTTTTCTTTCCATGTTTTAATAATATCATTAAATTCTATAATTATAATTATAGAATTATTATTTTATGGTATACCATCAAAAGGCAATATAAAACTGTAAGACTGTACACGTGTAGATACTTTCAAATCACAATTTCCTTTAAATAAAACGTAGTACTACTTGTAATATTATTTTTGCTGACATAGCTGATTTTAATTAATCTTTCAGTGTATATATATGTATATATATATATATATGTGTGTGTGTGTGTGTGTGTGTGTGTGTGTGTGTGTGTGTGTGTGTGTGTGTGTGTGTGTGTGTGTGTGTGTTTTAGAATAGATTCCTGACAAAAAATAAATCAAATCCGTAATCTTCATTCTGTTCAGGTTGTGGGTGCTTGTAATTTCTTATAACTGAATTGTGTGATCCTATGCCAAGTTCTAATATTGGATCATTATTAGCTAAGAACATTATTGTTCTCAAACTTTAATTTATTGATAGAAAATTCGTTTAAAATCGAAGATAACTATCAAATTCCGCTTGATAAGTTAGACACTTGAGATACTGACAACGATCTAAAAAGACCTGTAAGTCATAGATCCAATAATTATTTTGTGTAGTATTATATCTTTAATAATAATAGTAATAATTAATCTTCAATATTGGCATACATAGAGAAAATGGACAAATTCCATCATCTTGTTACACCATAAATTCGTAGTGCAATCAATGATATATAGTGAAAAAAATATATATATATTGTGCATCTTACGAACCCTTTATTCTGATGTAAATCATGCCATTATGGCAAAATTGATATTTTATGTTTTAAGAATAAAAATCCTAAAGCATTGTTAAACCAATACTAATGTTAGACCCAGAGATTTCAAGGAAACCACAAGTTAGACAATCTATAGGGTAATTCTGAAACTGTGTATGTTTTTCCAATTCAGGCCAGGTACTACATATTTTTTTGGAGGTTAAAATTGGGAAATCCAAACGAAGTGTACTCAAACATTTAGTTACTATTGGAGACCATTTTGTTTAAGTAACAAGAGGAAGGCACAATATAACGAGTAATTTAATCTCAAGAGCTCAATGCAGTTAAAATGTCAGATTTAAATGCTGTATATGTGTGTGTGTGTGTGTGTGTGTGTGTGTGTTTTAACTCATTACATTTAAACACAAAAAACAAATTATTAATAACCTTTATTATTGTGAGGCCTTTCGATAGCAAGGCTATCTTAGTCAGACACATCACAAAAGTTTTATATATATATATATATATATATATATATATATATATATATATATATATATATATTGAATCGCAAAAAGTACTTGCTCCGCCGGGAGTCGAATTCGACTCCCGGCGGAGCAAGTACTTTATATATATATATATATATATATATATATATATATATATACATACATTTGTCTTAACATGGCTTTTTAAATTAGTTTTTATGCGAAACTTTTGTGTTTTAGTCATTGTACAAACGTCTTGGTGTTCTACTTTCTGTCTTACATAGCAACATATTGTCATGTCAGTAATATTTAAAAATGTGTCGTGCATACGTGTATGGGATTCCTCTGACCGGACAGTAATCCTCATCCTCTATTTATGCAAACTGTTCTGAGACATGAAGACATTACTACGGAATCCAGTATGTCTCTTAATTCTCTATATATAATAATTAAATACTGGAATTTGTATACTCTATACTAGTTAACTGATAGAGAATATCCAGAGACACTTATACAAATGAATGTTAAAGAGCGATGAATAAACCAATAATGGGAATATAAATAGACCAGATATAACTAAGAAATGAAAGTTTTTCACCATTAAGACAGAACAATAATATAATTGTATTGTTTGTCAAAATGTCCTGTTGTATCAACCCATATAAGTACTGTTACAAAAAGTGATATATTAACATTTCTTTGTTATATTACTTCCAAATAAATTCTGATTTACGTACACAAATAGCTTAACACATACTGAAGCAAACGCACATATATGTAATCACACTATTCCATCCATTACAATAACCCTAATAAATTCATAAATATCTGCTCTATTTTACATAATATTCGTGTTTTAACAGTTCTCATGGATTTAATTTGGATAAAATAAAAAGACTTCATGTAAACAAAGTAAAATATATTGTTAGAAAATATTATTCAATCAATTTTTAATACGAAAAGGAATTTATTGTATCAGAATAATTGGTTAACCTGGACTAAAGGTACTAAATTGACAATTTTGTTGGAGAAGACTCAATTATTATTATCCACTTCTCTCCACTGGGCAAACAGAATTACCTTCTCAATCTAACTTCTTTGTTGTATATCCAACCACGTCTTTTAGAGGAAGCAATTTTAATAACAAGATCTCGTGGTCAGGCTTATTTCGATCAATTGTAATGAAGAAGACCTTTTACACTATAAAATTATATTTGATAAGTTTCCTACATTCAATGAATTTAGTTATATAAAAATTAACATAAGCAATCATGCAATAAACTTTAGATTTTGCTCTTTGAACACAATTGATTAAATCATGGAGATGATATTATTATATAATGTAAGATTAAATAAAACTGTATAGCTGTTATTAATTTTAGTACGTAGATTGTTGCAATATTGAAATACATAAATTATAAAGCAATTTAATGATCGCTTTCTTATTTGGCCATTCTAATTCTACATTTTACGATGCGTTTCTAGCTTTCTCCTTATAAAGATTCTACTGCTCCTGTTGTTCCGCAAATGATGATTTACCTATTATGCTTATACCCGATGCATAAAATTAATTAAAAATTCGCTTTCATTATATAATATATAACACAATATGTTGATAAAATTCTTATCAACGAAAAGACTGAATATATTTGTATAGATAAAACTATCTTTAATATAATTTACTGACACTTCCTATTCATTTCAGATTGTTATTTTGTTATAACTATAAACGTTTTACTAAATTATAAAGGGAAATTGTATCTAAGGTTACTCTGTTTCAGTTCATATATTTATGTATGTACTTATATTTTATAATTCGAATTTTTTTACTCTATTCTGTTGTTGAATCACCAAATTTTTACACGTTATTTCTTATTTCAAGTATAAAACAAGCTATAGTAATTTCCAGGATGACTTTCAACTCAAGCCCTAACATGACGTTTAATTACTCCTAAGATCACTAAGATGTCATGTTTTTGGGAAACTACAGATTTTTTCATTTTATTTCTATACCAAGTGAGTCACGCAATTTTTTTTGTAAATATTTATATCAAAAACCTTATGGATACGTCCACAAGTAACCAAGGCGGTCATAGTTATTAAAAAATTCATCAATCTCTGATACGTATATCTCTTCTCTGCATTATATTCCATAGAAATAACCCCTACTCCTCCAATAATGATATTTGAAACGCTTTTAATTTCTATACTTTGGATCAGAAATTTTGCGATATATTTAATAATTTATATTGACGCTCAAACAGTTCATCTAAAAACTTACTTTATTCTACTTTAATTTCTTCAAACACATTCACTTCCTACAAAGTCCCTGTATCTAGTTTTAATAGATTTTACCAGATCTTGAATTAACATAAGAAAGACATCTAATACACCTTTAGTATATTCCTTATTGTATTTAATTTTTTGGCATGTGCTCTATTAGGTTCCAACAATTGTATTTGCTTCTTTGTGTGTCCCTATAGTTTTCTTTGCGATCAGTTAAAGGTTAGTCTTTTCGACACAATTTTTAATTGCTTTCATATAATATAAACACGTTATATGGTAACAAAAATAAGCTTAGTAATAAAACTTGGCTATCGTTTTAATGAAAATTACAACTCATTATTGAATTTAATCAAAGAGTATACGAACGTATTACTTTATATTACTGTGTATTTCATTTTTTAAACTCAATAAATAGAATTTTGCACTCTCCAATGGTAGCCGGTCTATAAGTCTGGCTGTGTACGTGGAGTGATTATCACAAATTACTTAGAAGAATATTAGTAATGAATATAACCTACTCCAGTAAGAAACAAATAAATTACATCTGTTAATCGCAACAAAATATCATCAGCCTTTGTGTTGTATTAAATAGTATTAATGACGTATATGCGTTAAATTAATGATAAAATTATGTTTTACTACTGAAATTTTATTAAAAGCCATTGATATGTATACTGAATATTTTATTTTTATTCTTAGTAAATAAATAACTTTCTTATAAATAACTAGTACAGTTTTAGGTTTTTTTCCAAAAATTAACTTAACCCAGTCACCAAACCGATCAGTCCACTAGAAGATTTAAATTCACAACCTTTAACAGGTATTAACCTAATTGGATTTCGTCACATTGACCTTTTACAGAACCCATTTAAAAAAATAAATAAACTTTAATCAACCATTATAAACTAAAGTTGCAACATTATTTTAATATTTTCTTTCAATCATTTATATTTTTTGTTCTCTTAGGACAAGAATATTAGACATTGCACATAGTCCTGAAAGGGCTGCTTCCGGAATGACTGGTTATTTTTGATGAGGATAAAGGCAAGCTTCTGAAAAGATGCACGAGGAAGAATTTAGAGTGTTAATCTTAATTATGCCTCCTTAGAAAAATGTTAAGGCAGTTGTGAACAAGCAAATACATTAAAATCATTCAAGGGTGGCACGGCATTATGTCTAGGCTAGCAAGAATCTTTAACACTTAAGAAGCTTCACCGACTCCAACAGTCATCTCCTGCAGTTGAATACATCTATCGATCCACCCTTCCTCCCTGAATCTCTTTATATTCGGTAAGTTATGTACACCTCCTGGTCACCCATAAGGTAGCCCATATGTAAGTGACACATGACTTTTTTACTGTACCCAGTGTAGGTTCAACTGAAAGAGGTAGAAACCAGCCAAAAGTGAACATCCTGGGGTCAGTCATTACCATACTACCGGTACTAAAGTTTTTAAAATTTGTGCTAAGTATTTTCTTAGTGAGAGAATGATATTATTAAAGCAGAAAATAGTTAGGCTTCTTACATGGGAATTTTAAACATATTTAAAACCTCATAGTAATATCAAAATTAATAAGTTATGGTCTTTACTTAAATTTGTTTTCAGATGACTGAAAATATTATATTGCTACCGCTTAGCCAAATAACATGGTGGGACATTAGCCTACATCATACTCCTTTTTACCCTTAATCTTGAGCTTTTTATTTATTTATTTTTTGTAATAGGCAATTTTGTCAGCTCACTAAATGTTTGACACTGTATTTTGCATATTTTAGGATCATTGATTTTTTTATTAAACCTGAAATATAAAGTTAATTGAATCTGTAATAATATCAGTATTTTTAAATTATTGTTTAATAATGTGATTTAAGACATTGTATAATTAAAACTGCTCACATATAGTCTATAACTAGATTTTATATAAAAATTAAACCTGACATGACATTATTTGCTACTATAAGCAATACTGAATATGATTTGCATGCATATTTCAACAAACTTGATTGACATGCAATCTATCTACTTCAGTCCCAGCTCTGTTTTGATTGTTGGAAACGATTATTTTATTTCCCTTACTCTCATATGTATCATATTTACATGTACTGTAGCAATATTTTACTAATTCATTGTAATAGTTTAGTTACATGTATATTACATTATGAAGACAAACTTTAATATACAATTATTAACTATATTATATATATTATAATTTTATTTACTTAATTACGACTTCATTTATAAAATAGAAACTGAATATTTATTCTAATTACAAATGGACCATATCATTAGCTATATAATTGTAAAAATATAGCTATACAAAATTTGCAAGAATCCACAAGTTAGACACAACCAATTTGTATTTCTTTGTTTGAAGTTTATATTTGACGATGGAAGGATTGTGAAGGAAACAGGATTTTTCCGGAAATTTGCCATCGTTTAGTGAAGAAATCAGTAACACTACGTTTCAAGATCTGCAATCTGATCTCTTCTTCAGGTAAATAAATAACCTAATACATAATTACAAACTAGGTTAAAATAAACAAATCATACCAAAGCGTTGTGGTACGCCTAAGTCAGGAATCACAACCACCATGTTGTGTGTCAATTTCACTAACTCTAAAAACATGCACTTAATAAAAAAACTATAAACAACACTAATCATTAAAACTGAACTACACAATACGAACAACACAGGTCACAATACGTGTGCATTCGTCTACCGAACACCCAAGACTGACCAGAGGCCACTAGCCAATGGCAATCGTTACGGCAAGAAAGAAACAAGACAGCGGAAAATAAAAAGGAAGGGGGACAGGAATGGCCCTTTTTTATTATTATTATTGGTTCATACTAGATGAGCTACGCTGTATGTTGATGCTGTAGTAATATTATACTTTTTAGTAATACGCTATATATGCTTTTTGAAAAAGTAATGGGAAGAACATAAAAGACCAAGGAAAATACGGAGTTAAAGTTTTCTGTATGCTTAATAACAATCTTTAGTCTTTGTCTTTAGTAAATGTATGGGTAGTAACATATCCTTACTATACTTTTTGTCACAATAAAAATTTATATTTTCAAAAATAACTTTGTTTAAGGGACACGAGAACTTGATAAGCAACATAGAACCATTTAATACATATAACATTTATAATTAACTAGGTGAATGATTTAAAACAATTAAAATAATTTTCAAAATGCACAGCCAAAATACTCTTTATAATCATATGATAAAGACTTACTTTTCAAAAAGATGACATTCGTTGTCATCGAGTAAGCAACGAGTGACAATATCATTAGCCCTTGTTTTGCAGCATCAGTAATTTGGGCTCCATGTCGAATAAGTTATAGTACAGATATATTTGCCACGGATATGCTATCCTTACTATTAGGCTCTACCATGAAGATTTTAAACGTACAAAACTTTCACTTTAATTTCAATTTAGATCAGATTGTAAACATGGGTTAAGGTTCTTGATCTTCAAGATCCGCAAAGCAATTACTGTGTGCTTTGGACAACTAGTCCCTAGAGCCTTTTTGGCGGAAATGTTATCTGCCGGAACAGTCACATATTCCTACCTTGATTATCGCTCCGTAGTAATCTTCTGTTCATTCCTGCCTAGAAATAAATAACTAAAACATTGTATTTAAACTATGGATAATTATGGACTATAGTATTAATAACATAATCTTGTACATAATTCGTTGTATACATATTTAGATTCCAAATAGTTATGTTACAATTACAGTAAAAATTTAATGAAGTAAATATAATAAGCCTATGAAAGTCATTTATTTATTGACAATTATATAATTCTACAGATTTAAACCTAAGTATGAAATAATCTTTTAGTTTTTAGATTACAAAAATAGCTGTGGGCGATAAGTTTGGTCATATATTAATATATGTAATTGATAATTTTAAAATTTTTGGAAATTTTTAATTTAGGAAACTGTATTTATTAACAAATTATAAACAACTAGAAAATAGTAGTGATGATGGTAAACTAGAACTTCATATAAATCTTTTAAATGTTATTTATTCAATGCCTTCTATAAAAAGTATAAAACAATGTTACTTCTGCTCTCAATCCGAGATAGCCATATTAAAAAAATGGTAGTATATTTCTTGGACAACATAAGCCATGCACTTTACTAATTCTAAATAGAACAGATTTAAAGGAATGGGCTTGTACTACAAGCAAAAATATACTACTGCTTCAAAATTAATATTTTGCAACAAGAAAGATTTCTATAGTTTCCTAGGCCTTAGATTTCTGTACAGTCGAGAGCTGTTATCAGTTTACATTCTCACTTAGATATTAGCATATATAAACAGGACTGAAATATTTACATATTCATTAAAAGATATTCTAGATAACATAAAGTGCCAAATATAGACTAATTCAATTACAACGAGGTATTATAACTTTACTGCATCTGAAGCAGGCTCTTAGTGAAAAATAAGGTGTATATCAGATTAAACAGTGCTTAACAACCAACATTAACTAGGATATTTTGCATAAAAATAGTAAAATTTACTAATTACGAAAATTACCATAATAGTAGATCTGTTTTGGGAGGTTTTATAATTTCTAGAAAGTGTTAAATGTATTTGAGAGTAATTTTGGTAGTATTTTATTCGTTGCGAATACGAGGTTGTGAAAATAAGCAAATTTGTGTAGCAAACATAGTTTTAGAAGATCGGAAGTAGTTTTACGGATGATTGAAGTAATGTCAAACAGAAGATGAATAATACTTTCCTTGACAAAGGAGTACACGTTGTAGAATATTAGAATATTACGCAACAGTTAGTGCATGAGAAAAGACTTTTGTAATCTGTAGAATTAAAACGAATACTTCCAGGTAATTTCAAAACTCTTGCTTTTGGTTTCAGAAATTAATTCAATACCGTTTTATTCAATACCATTATATATATATATATATATATATATATATATATATATATATATATATATAATATAAAACTAAAATTACAAAATATAATTCATACCTGGCTTTGGATCTAGTCCATAGCTGTATATTTATGATATTAATTTTTTTACTAGTATTTTATTGAAATTTTAAAGGACTAAAAGGTATTTTGCAATATTTTTACTTTCAAGTTTTAATTTATTCTAATGTTCTTTTATGTTGTCTACTTGATCGTAAATTGTTTCTTGAAAATTATTTCCCAACTAGTTTTATTAATTCATTTTATGATTCATAAATTATTATTCAAAGTAAAGTCTTTAAACGTCTTATTAAACAGTAATTTTTACTTTTTTTTAAATATTGCTGACATATCTTAGCTTCGAGCGGAAAACTAAGTAAGTTCCTCAATATCATGCAAAGTCTGTCTTCTTTTTATTTCATTACAATTAAGTTATATCTGTTGTATTACTAAAACAGACAACGAATATAAATGTCTACTTCTAAAACTGAAAAATAATAAAAGTTTCAAAACTGTGTAATTGGAGATTTTTGGAAATATCATATTTTAGTAGCTTATAACGGATAATAAAGAGCAACTCTGCGAACAACTAGTGTTAGGAGTAGTAGTTTTATTTCATGTTCTTTTTGCTTGTTCTATAAGAGACCAAACAACCAAAAGAAAAAAAATTGTCAAAACAAGGTAAAACTTATTCCTAATGTAAAAAGATTAATTTCAGTAATACAGAATATTTAAATATTATTAAATTATGGAAATGAACATATATAAATATATCGTAATCATATAATTGTACTAAATGTACAAATTACAGTAGTTGAAAATGCCACTAAATAAATTATACCGATGTGTTGTTCCACACTATTGGTAGAAAAACCAATCGAATTTACCGAAGCGATACAATAAAGTTTCAGTGCATAAAACCTATTCAAGCGTGTAGTTCAAATTAACTCTGAAGCGCAACACCACTTCTCTGTTGGTTACATGGCTTGCATTTATAATAAGAGAAAATAAAACTGTATTGGATAGTATTGGTTATTTTTACCGTATTTCATCTAGTGCCTGGTTTATTAAAACTATAATAATTATACTATTGTTTTAATATTTATGAGGGAAAAATTATTTTAATTTATTATTATTATTATTATTATACTTTTTACGGTATAAGTGCATATGAATGGTTTTGTTTTAATTTGAAATATCAGAACACTAAACTAATGTTTTTGCTTAAATAAAATTTTTATCAAATGCTATGACAAAGTAATTTTATGAAACATTTTAATTTGGTTGTGAAACATAAAATAATCCATATATAAATGGAAGATATTTTTTCTGGCTCAAAAAGAAATTCCATGAACCAGTGGAATTATAATCACTGCTACGACCTAAAGGGCAGTGGAAGGAGACAGAATAAGGCCTCCAGAAGTTTCTTCTACTTTTCACTGCCGCCTATATACCTACACAGTAGCAAGGAGCTGATAGATATAGTGGCTGTAACTCATAGTGTTCCATCAGCACACAGGTATAACTTTACATGTGATACACCTAGACAAATAGTCAACCTGTAATTTGGCACATAGCTATAAATAAATACTTTAAGAACCTATTATAAGAATCACTAACCAATAATGATAGTATAAAGCATAGTCAATTTAGTATTTGATGGACGATTTAAAAACGGTGATACCTAAGACAGTTTGCATTGTTTGCCAGAATACTGGCGTTAATCCTAATACATCTGTCATAAGTTAAAATACAAATCTCTATTATATGTCATTAGCAATAAAAAGGATGACATTTCAGTGTTAGGGTAAGTTGGCAATAGAATAGCCTAACCCCAAAACTGTTTGCTCCAATTACCATTAACAATGACTGAACACCTCTTACATTCTACATGATTCATCAAGTTAGAATCTGAATAGTTAGTTACTAGCACTTTACATTATCATGCATTTAGTAACTTTAAATTTTTTTGAATAGTGCCTTCTATGAAGGTAATTCATTATTTAGTGCAACTAAAACAATATACTGATTAAGGAAGTTTAAAACATTACTGTTTTGTCGTATGACTTGCCTTGTACAATGTGGCCAAATAGTCCAGCAATCATGTGTTAGATCATTTGGCCACATTGAATAATCCTCCTCTAACACCGGAATTTTCTGAAGAATTTCTAGTATTTGAAACTTTAAAATAACATGAAACGCTTTTTCAAAGTTTTTAATTTACAGTTTTATTTCATTCAAATTTTCTGTTACATTTCCAACTTTCCGTTGACTTTTTAATAGAACAATAATTTTCAATATATACGATGTATTAGGATAACCTAGTTACCTATCAATAGCGGTATCCACCAACTTTTTAGTACACAGCTTGTTTTAATTGGGACTTAGATATATTTCTCTGCAGATTGTATAGAGTACTATATAGAACTAATTTATATTTTTTTCAAAAAAACAGCAAAAATATCTATTGAACAAGAATTCATAAACTGTCTTGTTACTTGACTCAATAAAGAAATAAAACACGATACATAATAGCATTATTATATTATTGAAAAGTAACATTAATAGGTCGACTTAGCAAGATAAAACAGTAAATTTAACTGATGCAGTAAAATTTAATAGGATCTGTGTACTAAACTGTCATATATCGAGTTTATCAGTAACGTTCTTTAATATAAATGTTAAAATAAAACCGTTTATTATTGTGAAATATTCTTATATTAATTCTTTAAAACTAATCTTAAAAGGAACAAAAATAATTGACACAATTTTACTACGCAGTATTTTATGCACGTAGCTTTGAACTGATATAGAAGTAAAATAAATAGTTTCAGATGTGTAGAACAATTACACAACGATTATTTCATATAAAAGCCTTTAAGGTAAAGGCCTTTGGTTATAGTGGACGCCTTATTGCGCCTACCTGAGGAACACTAAAAGGAGTCTATAAGTAAAAAGCTACTGTTAAATTTTTGGAACGGTAGGGCACTTCCCACCACCAATCGTTGTAAGTTATTAAAACATTATATCTTCCGTATGATATTTCATTGTGAATGCTTACGTAAAATAATTCCACTGCACTCGATTTCTAATTATCATTCAATCAAATTTAGAGTATTTGTTTTTATTTTAATCATCTAACATTTTCATCATAAAAAATTTAACTTGAAAATTATTTAATATACTTTTTCTGAATAAATCATAGTACTTGAAACTCCAATTGAAACTGCCTATATGCGGAAATAACGCTATAAGTGGCATTTCTAAAAATTAATAAGGCCCAAAGGGTTTAAAAAGAACGTGGCCTTACCTAATGAGCTGAATTGTGCAATGTTTCAAGCAGTTAGTGAGAGGTGTCCGGTTTGTAGTAGCATATAACTGGACATTAAACTTTCATTTACGCTATTTAAATCGAGTATCAAAGACCATAAAAATAGTAAATAAGACAAGAAAATAAGTTGCAATATCCATAAAGAATTTTAAACAGGAAGATCTTTGCGAATCATTTTAAACTAAATTTATAAAATTATTAAGAATTATGATATCTCAAATTTCCTAAATCGATAAAACAACAAAATATAAAAAACGTACGAATGATCACTGATTCAAGATAAAGGTTTCGTGTAGATTGGTCACTTGCGATAAAACATTTAATATTTGTGTATTTTGATGAGACAAATAAATCAATGTTCTGTTCTTTTAGTGGGAGATCATATTTTTAACATTTTCAATAATCACCCGAACTGGTAATATAAGGAAATGTAATTACAAACGTTTACAAATATTTTAGACAATAATTATGGATGCAATAATTGATTTAAAATTAAATTTAGACTAAAAGTTCTAAACTCTAATGCATGCTTTATGGATGGCTGGTAAATATATCTGATGAAATATCCGCGCAAAAATATTGTATTTATGTGGGATTGTGTGTTTCCCTAACTGTGTTTTATAATTTTCAAAATTGTATTATTGCTTAAGAAGTATGAAAGAAAATATATTCACGTTGCTTCATAGTTTAATAGTTATTGTGGTATAAATTTCTTTTTATAACAGCTACTTTTTGGCCAATGTAAAGTATAATACAATACGCCTCATATAACAAAAGATAACATAAGATCAAGTTGTTGAAAATGAATGCAAACTGGGTGTTTCGGTATATTTTCTGTGCAAAATCACTATTTTCGAAAACTTCCACACAAGCCAACCACTGGTAATTTAAGATGTGTTCCCACCAGCATTACCACCGGCTAGTTGCTCTTATTAGTGTACACCAGATCGCATAAATCTCCTAACGTCAGGTGTGGGAATCCAACCTGCGATTCCAACTCTAACTAACTCCCGCGTCCGAGAGTGTCCATCGTGACTTGTTTTCATTAATGTGCAGATATCCGACTTGAAATACCCGCTGTTGATGTTTGAGTCTACATTAAACTGTTATGTTCACGTGAAGCCACTGCAGTCGGACGAGAAACTATGGCGAAGGGTTTGTGTAGATAGTATAAAATCACGTAGTTCCAATATGTACGTCTTATTGCCTGGTTTATAAATTTGTAACTGTTATTAGTGTGCACGACCTTGAATTTCTTTTTACTATACACAAACATCGGATGAGGCAATCCCGTTAATACATTAATAGCCTAGAGTTTTTGTTTGCATTTAATTAATTCACACATGTTTTAAATGTGTTAGGCTATGTGTTAGGGTGGAAAAATTAGCAAACTTATTCCGGATATTCGTAACCTTACAAACTTGAACTATTTAGAGCTTTCTTGTTGCATCTTCATATAATTTAAAATTTTTAATTAAAGAATAGAGCAATTTATAGGGTACAGTAATTTGTAATCTTTATTAAGTAAAAATAAAAAGGAAATAACGTGCAATAGTTATCATAATAATGGTGACAATGCAGTACCATAGCAAATGCTCATGGCATTGCAGTAGTCATAACATACAACCAGGTCACCATATACTTGACTTTATCACAGCCTTACACTTTGTTCCGATGATAAAGGTCTTCTGTGAAGAACATTTTAACCAATACTAGAACTTCGTAGTTACTATAAATATACATATTAACTATGATTTTAATTTTAAAGATATATTTGTAATTTTACAAATATAATACTCGTTTATATCCAACACATGTGTCAAATCAAATAAGGAATTAAAAAATCACTACTTCCCACAAAAATTTGAACACAATCTTCATTCAACTAAAACCAAACAACATAATTAAATGGTTTTGCCCTATTAATAAGATTATCTATAACAATTTAAAGTCAAGTTGCAATATGTTTGCATAATCTGTACATACATTTATGCAGCTATACATCAAGTGCTAAGGTCCAATATAAAAGATTTCATTTATTTTAACGTGTCTAAATACCTTTAATCGGATGGTTTTTATATGGAAAATTATTGGGTAAGGTAACAGTTTTTATAAAAAAATATATATTATTTATTCTGTAGACGGATATACAAAATATAAGAAAGGCTCACTATAAAAAACAGGAAATCACTTAGCAATAAATTAGAGGAAGCCTAGTTCAATTGTTGTTAGCTCAAATTTAACTGACGATAAAAGCCACCTTTGCACCTCAAACCGACTCATTACGTTACGGAAATGAGTGCAGTTAAGGAACTAATAAAAAAGGAATTTTTTCATTAAATAATTGGTGTCAATATCTGTATTGTGCAGTCGTGAAAAAAGATTTCGCCTTTATTTTAGTAATAGGTTTAATATATCTATTCACATATTGAGTTTAATAGTACCTTTACAACGTGACAACACTATTGAATACAGTTGGAGTTTAAAATTAAATGTTTTCAGAAAAATGTACCTATAGTTTCTTCTATAAGTTTACTATTTAACAATTGAGATTTAGTATTATACTACAATTTAACTGGTGAGATAAAACTGTAGGATTCACATAATCGTGCTCCACTGCTGTTGTTATGAGAGTAGGGTACTGTTATGTGATAATTTAGTACTATCCTAGGAGCTCACAGCACAGTTTGGCAATAATACTAACTGGGTCACTATCAACGGGTGGCAATATAATTTTATATTTACTATAGATAATACTATTATGTGGCAAAGAATGTCGTTATTCTTTATTGCGTTGCATGTATGAATTTATGCAATATTTGTTTGCCCAGTGACTACCTTACTTTAATTTCATTTAGAAAAGTAATGTTTGTTTGTTAGACAGTAGTTTAATAATGCAGTTTTATTTGTGTTCTGAATTATATTCGTTCATGTTTATGATAAAAAGGGTTATTAAGAGGTATGGAGACCCCTGTTAATACTGTATCGGATTACGTTATAAAAACCAAAATCTGCACACCTTAAGGTTAGGTTATTAAGTACTTTTATTAACTACTGCTCCGATTACTAACCCAAAGTGGGGAATTTTAGGGGAAACTCAAGTCCTGTAAAGTAATAATTCATTTCAAATTTTCTGATGAATAAAACTAAAAACGCAAACTAGATTTTTTTATCTCAACTCAGTACAATACTGAACTAAGTGAGTAATGATAGTTTTTTGAGGTAAGAATTACCTAATTACAACATGGCTAATAATTTGGGGCAGCTAACTGTAACTAGACTTTGACCAAACTAAAAACACACACAAAGACCGAATGAAAATACTTATTCCAATCTAATATGATTGTAGGCTAAACAATGTAGTTACACGTCCGGCACTATTGAAGTATAGTCCTCGTTCAAAACAACCACTGTGCTTAAATACTAGTCTGTAGTACTTTCTATGGCTTTGGAGCATTTACATTATAGAACCGCTAAAAATATTTGCGCAATGAAGTCTCAAAAGAAAGCGTATAATTTCGGCCATTGTAGTCTTCTTGGTCGTTATGTTTCAGGTTCCGTTGTGGTGTTTGCCTTGTTGCGTAAAGAAGCATTCCTGGTTCGCATCAATATTACGCACTAGATTTAGAAGAATTAAAATAAATATATATATATATATATATATATATATAAATGTCTAAGCCTGATAAGTGTACTTAGGCCAAGAGCGTGTACTCCCGACCGCTGTAAATCTATCTATTTCTGAATTAAAGTGGTCTTGGTGCAGTAGTAGCGTTTGCATTGTTTCTTCGATCAAAAATAAATATACATGCAAGAGAATAGAGGGTACTATAATATATAGCGTAATCTATATTCTAAGTAATATTCGGTCTAAATTAGTTTTGGCGATACAAGCTATATTAAGAGAATGTAAGACAAATGTGAGTCAAATTAGACCTTGCTAGGGTAGCGGAAAGCAAAAATAAATAAATATAAACGTTCTGCGGATCTCTCTTCGGTCCTGAAAGGTCTTCTTTTAAATCCCTATGAGGTTTTAATCCCAATAAAATTATTTACTTACTGTTGATGGTAAAGGCATATGCATTTCAATGTTCTTCGTTGTAGGACATGGAAAATATTAAGTTTTCCCAGGCAAACCCTTTACAGAGTTGATCTTCTTGAACTGGTTTTTCTTTGCACGGCACGAGAATCATAAGTATCAAGTTTCAACATTCTGGGATAGCAAGGAAGTAAAATAACTTGGTTGTTATCGGGGATGCAACTCTATTTTAGTTTGTCCGAAACTTTAGTTACTCTAATCCATTTCCGTTGAAATGTACTCTATGCTCTCAAATAACAATAAATCTTTTTTTTCATTGTAATAGGACGTTGGGAAGTTTATTAACAGAAATATAATTCTTATATTACCAGTATATTTATTTTATGCGAAATAATATTAATGAGAAATCATCCTTTTAGATCCTCATTCAATCCCTTTCATAGGACTTCTCCTAACTAATTAAAGACAAATAAACATATTTCGTTTTCAATGTATTGTATACGACTAAGTAAACTGCAGATTAATTAAAAATCATGTTCCAATTCCAAATAGAATCTTGAGTTAAGTAACAATAAACATTCAGCTGCAATGCTTAAAAATTAAATAAATATTTCGTCATTATTACAAAAGAGCTCAAAATATTTATAGGATAAAAGCGCGTTTTCTTTTGCACAACTCTTCTTGTAACTAAGGTGCTCCTTGGGATAAAAACATTTATGTTATGAAATTATGAGTTTATAGAATTTACTAAATATTATTAAAACTAATTTTGCACAGTAAGAAAGCAAATAGAATTTGTAGGTAACCTATTCAAAGAAATTCATCTGTGTGTGATATTGTTGTTGTGAGTATTAAGGATTAACAAATACGTGTCTTAAACATAACAAGACTATAAAACTTTCTTTTAACAAATTTTATTGTAGGAATTGTTTATCATGAGAATAAAAATAGCAAGTAAAAATAACAAATTCTTATATTAGAAATTCTTTACCATACTATTAAAATTATAATACCAATGGTTCATTGGAACTTACGGTTTTAGCGGGAAATTCTTAGCACCAGCGCTGTGCACTGTGCAAGGATTCATTCAGACATTCAATATTCTAACTCATTATGCACTTTTAATGCATAGAAAAATATTTTATTTTGGAAATTATAGATTAGACACGACTTAGAAAGGGCAAAACAATGGTCCTTGCATGATATCACCCTGTTAATAATATTAAGTCGTCCTTAAAAGAGTTTTGGTCAAAAAATCGAATTTAAAACTAAGTTTGGGTTAATAAAGGTGAATCACCTGTAAGGATATTTAATTATACCATATTGTACAATTTTAAATAAAATATGCTTTTAAATTTCTAATTGTTTTTAAGCCTACTTTATGTTTTAAACATTACATATAGCATTTGCATATATTATTATCAAACTGTGGGTAATTTTGATAAATAATCAAATTTAACTGAAACAATAATATTTATTAGAAATAAGTAATACAGGAGTATCATAACGCCAACCACTGTAAGCCAAGGTTCTTTTAAGGTCGTACACATATTTTTTAGACAACTGAAAATATAATATTTGTTCCACTAATAAACATATGAATTCTATGGTACTTTCAACAAAAATGTTTTTTTTTTTTAATTATGGGGTGATAGTCCGGAGTAAACTTGTTTAGCGGCCAATATATATTGCATATATTCTATTAGCATGTAGGAGTACACTGGTTGCATGCAAAATTTTAAGTGTATAGCTCTTTTCAATATTGAGGTATCCTGTAAGAATATAATTATTTTTACATCACCTGAACCGAAAAAATAGAAATTCGCCATACTACTGCCAACACAAATAAATGCATCTTTATAGGTCTTATATAAGTATAAATTAGGGTTAATGTAAAATATTTTCCAGAACTTAGAGTGATAGGGCCAATTAAATCACATATAATTATATACATTTTGAGACCGAAAATATTTTAATTTAAATGTACAAATATTTTTGTACTAAGTTTCTACTTATTTATAACGCATTCATTTTCGTAAATTGTAATGAAAAAGTTTGTTTCGCTAGGCTAAACATAAGGTTACAATAACGGCGAGATTATACCTGTAAACGTTCAGCAAACAATGAAATGTCACACCGGACTCTGACATTTCGTAACAATAAACTATGACATATGGAACCCGCTATTGTATTAATACCAGGAATTATAATTGGTAATCTCTAAACACAGCCATTTCGTTGAAGATTATGTCACCAAGGTTTTCTTTCATAACATTCTGGGTTAATAAACACAATAGAATTGTTTTTTTTGAACCGGTATAGATAGTGTGATTTAATAAATTTATTACTAAATATTTTATTTAGTGTATGTGTAACATATGTTGAAACATTGATCGAGAAATGTCAGCGTTAGATAAATTTAATAATAAAACCTCTATCCATTAGTATGATTAAAATATAACTAATTAACTTATTTTAACGACACAGTACCTTACTACCTTCTTAGACAAATAAGAAAATGAAACCTATCTGTCTAGTGTCATTATCTCCTAATTGTTTTATAAAGTTATTACTCATTTAACATAACTTCTTAAATGCTAAAATATGAAATTTATTTATGCTAAACACTTCATATTTCAACATTGTTATTCCTCATTCTGTTCATTAGCTACACGGACAAAAATTACTAAGTAGTTAAATAACTAAAACAGCTTGCATGAAAACAATCCGATGTAGTTTTCCCCTCTCCGTACCCCGCGCCGAACCCTGTTAACTGTTTTACGCGTATTGAAAATTACTGATCAATCTGAATGTCCGTTGCAGTAAAACACGAGTAAACTGTTACTTTTACAAATATACTTACAAATAATACAATTAAATATAATTACATTTAATGTTAATAAACAATTTTGCTTATATGTAAATTGATTAATGTACACAGTATGTGACAATAGTTACGTTATAGCAGAAAAATATAGTGGTTGGTAGCGATACTGTTTCAGATTTAATTTAAATATTTTCGTGCGGGTTATAATATTATAAAATTTTATCAACAACATTTTCTAGTAAATACATAAATATTTCTCAATACAGTTCCAAATTATTACATAAACTACTTACTCCATTTAAATAATAACAACTAAAGAGCACTATTACGTGAGTTGAAAGGTTTATCGCACAGTTATAATAATTTTATAACGTTAAATGATACATATCTACAGTTAAAAGTTTATAAAGTTTGCAACTGCGTTTGATATATCTCGTAATCAGTTTGTAGGAGAAATGGATGTAACTAAATGAGATTTTGTAAAATGTCATTTAATATGAGATCAGGAATATAAAATTAACACATATAAACTTTAATATTCATCATGAATAAATTTTTAGTTAGTTTTATTGATTCTAATGACAATTTGTATAATTAAAAGTTATATTACATATCGTTTACTTCATAATATGGAATTCATTCACCAACTAAGCAAAGGAATGAAGACTCTTGGAGCAACTGGGAAAAATTGTAAAATAGTACAAAATGTTAATGTAACTTCAATAATACTTTTCCAGATAGCTTATTTTTGGCCGAGGCTTTTCAAAACCATAGGTTTCCCCCTCAGGTGACTCCACAAAAAACCATTTGATAGAACATTTCTTAATTTAAACATTTTTACTAAACACTAACACAAGACACTATAACGATTAAAGTATTTTCTGCCGCTCACGAACACTCTTACGGGCATAACCCGATTTTACGATATCTTCAAATACTTGTTGGGGGACTGCCCCGATATTGCCGTGCAGTAGGTTTTTTTAAGAATTCTCCCTCAATGTCGACCTGACCACGCTTCTCCTGAATCTCTACGTAGTAATTGTTGAGTACCAATATATTTCGCCTTCAGCATGTTTAATGTGAAGGCTTATAATTCTGTGTTACCTGTTTGTTTAGCAGCGGTGTCTGAACGGATGTGTATCGAATTAGATCCGGTGAATGTTTGTTAGGCTTTGTAATAAGAAACTATTTTTATTTAAATTTAAAGTTGACAAGAAACTTTAATTATTTTTAATATAAAATTTTAATATAAGGCTACTTTCCGAAATTTCTTTTTGTATACAAAGCGAGTAACATATACCTAATTTCAGTTAGAAAGTTTTACCTGATACATAATATTATTACATATTACCTTTTGTTTTCTTTTTGTATACACTCTATTATATATCCTTTTTGATAACGACTTGATAAAATTATCTTATCATCCCCAATTGCACAATCTTCATATATAAATAAATATCTGCAATCTGAAGCAAACGAAGGACACTAATGACATAGATAATTTTTTAACATAACAGTGTGCAATTAGTGATAAAAACACATTTAATGAAAGATTACTTATTTTTAAAAGTTTTAAAAAATGTCAATTATATTTTTAATTCAAACAACCATAACTACTTCAAATAATAATAAATTCTTTATTCTAGAGGTTTACAACTTTCTATAGAAATTTGTTCCTTCCACTAGTAGAAGAGATATTTCACACGAATGCAATATTGAACTGTATTAGACAGGGTGGTGACCCAATATTGGCTCTGGAGTTGTCCGATAACATCCAGAACATTCACTATGTGTTTCGGGTTTAGTGGTTATCGTTATATAGTGCAGTAGTTCTCCCTAAGGTAACAGGAAACCTACTTTGAAATTATGTTTAGGTGTCGGAATAATAGTCATAAAAATTTTTCAGAGGATTTAAAACATACTAAATGTTTGTTGCCATGTAACTCTATGAAGAAACATAATTTATATTATTTATGTCCATAAAGTTGTTCTTATACCATAAAGGTTTATAATAATTAAAGTGATAACCATACAAATTCAAAATTACTACCTGTGTCATAAACAATAAGAGGCCTGTTATTATTAAGCATTGAGTTATTTTTACTCATTTTAGTAAACAAACTAATAATTTTAACTATGATATATAGTTTTCAATTCATAAAAAAATATGTATACTAATTTAAGTATAGAATTTAAGTGTATGTGACTTTGAATAAGTTAAATACAATGTGGTTCTATACAGGCCCGTGCGCATGGGGGGGGGGCTTGGGGGTCCAAACCCCCACCTTGAAGATTGGGATATATCATATTGTTTCCATATATCAGTTTAATTTATTATAATAAACTTTATAATAAATTAAATTTTATAATAAACTCATTTTCCACACGTATTAATTTTTAATCTATTACTTATTTAAGTTTCTTCTTTTATATTTCATAAAATAAGTATAGAACCCCCCCCTAAATAAAATTTTGCGCACGGCCCTGGTTCTATATATTACATGATAACTCTTTCTACTTACTTCCATTTTAACTTAAATTGACACTTGCATTTTAGACCTTTACATTAGGAGTTTTTTCAATTTTCACTGTATACGATTTCTGGCATCTATTAATTACAACTCGGTAAAGGCTTTAAGCCTGCTTTACATATACTATTCACTTTGTAATATAATTCGATTTGTTTTTAATAGTATTAATAGGAACTATATAGGCGAATTTAAATGGAATTTTATATTAAATTTGATTTATCTTTTTTTATTATTAGAAACATATCTTTTAAATTTTATTGTAATATATAAAACTTTAATTAATGATGCAGGCGAGTATAAAAATGTAATCAAATTTACAGTGATATTTAGATTTCTAAATACTAGCAGTTACGCTTGGCTTTGTACATTATTTCTTTTGAGTAACATGTATATTATAGGGCATTATGTTTTATAATAGCATAATAAAAACTCTTGAAAACACCTGATTGTCGCTGTAGGATAATCCAACCTCCTATTAAATATTAGAATAATAAGATTGTAAGTTAAAAAGAATTATGTTTTTGTGTTATAAGGACGCAGAGTGAAACCGCTTTTCAAAGCTTCATTGAAATACACGAATTGATCTGTGTAAGTTCATTATTTTTGAATGAATAGGTTGATCAATTTTAGTAACACTACATACATTTTAGGTCAGATTGAAGGAATACTGAGTCCGCATTATTCTTATTAGAAGCCCTTATAATGTAAATGATGCCCTATAATAATTTTGAATTTGTTTAAAGACATGTTTACGTTAAAAATTCAAAAGGATTATATTTAAAATGAAGAAATATGTAATACGTTTTGTCTCTAGAGTCCTGTTTGATAAAAAAGGAACTTCTTCAGTTAAATGTTATTTACTTTTTAATATTTACTTAGTAGTATTTTCAGTATTTAACCTATAAAACAGATTTAAAAAATTTCCCCCCTCATTGTGTTTTTATTTAAGGTAATTGGAACCTACTTCCGGTACCGTATTAGCGATTGGATAGTTGGAACGATCATCTATATATTAAGTTGTCAAAGAAAATCTTTTTCTTTCAATAATTGTTTATTTCCAACCGTTGTATTATAATTTACGTTTAAGTTGTCTTGGATACCAGTAGTATACTGAGGTCATAACAACAAATTTATGGAAATTTTCATCTTTCTAAAACAGCTGGATGTAAAATAATTATAATCATTTCCACCCCAAACTACAATCGTTATTTGTTTGTAATGTAAATTATCTTTTTCTATTTTAGTAATGAGGAACTTGTGTCTCATCTTTTTCGGTCATTGAAAATGTAGAAAATAGTTCTTCTAGGGGTAGCAAAGTTGCAAAACCTATTGAATCTCTTATAGGTTATAGGTTGCCATCTTCAATACAAATCTTGTTAAAAGCGTAAGACATTTGTGTGAAAAATAGATATTCTTGTGGTTACAACAGTGTTGAAATACGTGGATGTTTGATCTGCATAACATATAATTTAATTTTCTATATAAAGCATACTTCATATGTACGTAAAATGTTGCCAAAGTAGGAATTGTAAATTTTTTAAACGGATTTATCAAAACTCTCTTCCAGTTGTTACATTCTTTTATCAACACACACGGGTGGTTGATTTTCATGCAACACATTCTTTTTTCATTAGAGCACAACACGCATTGGCGTCAGATGACATCACTCTTGGATATTGAAATTAAGAAAATCTAAATTAAACACTTCTAGGGGTTAAAACCCATTTTGAAATCTCTTTGGGTATTTTCATGTAAAGTTTATTATTTGTCGCACGAGTTGAATAAAATGTTTCTTTATAGAAGATAAAAAGGTTGAGAACACAAATATAATTGGTCAAGGGGATGCAACCCTTTTTTATTTTTATATAATTTGTTCAGATTGTCTATATATGTGAAGAATCAAGTGTATCAGATTTCGAAGAGTAAAACAGGTTTTAACTTATACGTATAAGAAGTAAGTTTATTTCAAATTTTATTCAGATTTATTTGAAATTCAGAGCGTGCATTTTTACCAATTTACTTTTTTATGCTGCACGCAGAAAAGAATTTATTTAAATTTGTTCTTTTAATTTTGGCATATTAAGATTAACATTCGATGTTAAAATCAGCACATTATTTAAAGTTAATAAACACATTTTTACTTTTATCAACTAGACCAAATAAAATTGTATTGATTATTTTTTTTTTTGTCAAGTATAATTTTGGGTGTCATGTACATGATGTAACCACATTTTCAACTACCAGCCGACTATAATAAATATAGTACAATTGTATATCTAGTGAGTCCTCATTAAGTTAAGAAGAGAGTTTTAATCTGATGTAGAACTCTACAACTTCCCTACAGATCGTTCCATTGAAAACGGCTCCTCAGGCCGGATGTAGATCGCTATAGGGTGAAGGCGAAACTTGACATGGGTTTTATACTATATTAAATTTAAAATACACAACAAATCCACAAGCATATGGGTTACCTTTATTATTATTAATTTAATATTTTTTTATTATTTTCGAAACAACAACTAAACCAAGCAGTATCTATTATCACGATTGTAAAAGAAATTAAGTTTTGGCCACATTCTTTTCATATTCAAAACAGTATAATTACTTCATATTTTGAAAGTAAAACATTTTTATTCATATAGGCACAAGTACATAAACTTAAATAAACATATTACCATTTAAGATATGTTTACAATTTTAATAAAGTTAGGAAATAATTAAATTCATTTCCTACCCGTTACGAAGAAAACATTGAAACACATTCTGTTTAAAATCAGTTGTGTACCACAAGAAAAGTTAATTCATCCTTATTATTGTAGACAGATTTTGGTCGGAAGCACGCCCTGATTCTTTACGGCAGGGGAGCGGAAATGGAATTGCACAAGCGTTCTCTGTCGTAATAAAAGGTTATGTAAGGATTGGGATTATTTGTTTGTATTTAAGCTTATGGCAGTATACCTCTTGATGTCACGGAGATGCCTTGAACTTTTGGAATTCCTAATTAACTGACATAATATTACACGTTGTATCTCTAAGGAACAGGAATAAATTAATCAGCGAAATTAATGAGCGTTAACAAATATTCTTCATAGGATTCAAGCGTGGATTGAAAGGAGGGATGAATGGCGACCTCCCTGTAATCCTGTAATACATCAACGGGGCGAACAACCGACCAAGAAAACCTGGAATAAGACGGGAATTTAATTCACAGATAAAAAATATAATATATGACTGGAATCGTTACAAAGTCTAGGTTAACGAAATAGCAATTTCTTTATTAATTTATATTTATGAAATAAAAGCTATTTTGACTTGTTCTTTGAATGAAGAATTGAATTATCCCATCCACTGTATTCTTAGTCTTTTGATCCATATAATTGAGAATATAAATTTACAAGCAGACAATTACGTCACCGTGCAGAGAGAGCAGGTACAGCACATGGCTGCTGTAGTGTTTGTTGTGGTCTGCAAAATGTTTGTAAGTCCTACTGAGACCGATTAATCCGTCCAAAGTTGCCTTTACTCTTGTAGTTGACTTTATTCCGATTAGTTCTATGGTCCCACCTCTACGTCACAACATGACGAAGCTATTTACAGTAATCTATGTTAATAAAATGTAGAGAAGAAGCTGAGACTGGAACCAGTGACTTTCTTGTATAGATATATTTAATATCTGAAAGATATAAAATTAATCTTACCCAAACTTTTTATACATTTCATTATTAAATTTTATGCATTCAAAACATTGTATTGAGTTTTATCAGATAATTATTATAGATCTCTTGTAAAATTAGATGTTTTGAGCAATGTTTTACAAACTATATAAATATATTTAAATGGTTGCGCAGCAGTTTTAAAAAATAAAATATTACGATTTCATTAATAAATAAAACAATAATAGGTTTCGTACTGTAAGCTTACAATGAGTCCCTTTGTCATGGTTCTTTGCATGATTATAAGTACTAAGACTATCCAGCACCTAAATATACAATAATTGAAACAAAAATAAAGGGTTATAATTAAATTTAATATGTACACAATATTTTGATGCAGAGTTTTAAAACGGAGTTTTGCAATAAAAAATTAATATATTTATTATATAGTATTATTTATTAAAACATTTATAGTCGAGTAGCAAAGAGCCAATATTCATTATATGAGCATACATCCTTCGACCCTATAGAAGCATTTTTCTTAAGAAATATATCAATGTTAATGTACGATAAATCTTGCATCGTTTGTCATGGAAAACACCAAGAACTATAGTCGTAAGCACTTTCTAACCATCCTTCACCTATGGACTAAACTGTAAGTAAACTAGCTATAAGTTAATTTGATATTATTTTACTAATTACTCTTATATTGCAAATATTATGCTATGTACCTGGCTACATCACTCGCTTAAACATAACGACATGGCTATCATAAAGTAAATATGGAGTATAATGAATCAATATGGATAGTATTGTTTTAATTTTAATATTGAATGGTTATAGGTTGTGTCCTTTATATTAAAAATAACATTACTTTTAAAATACGTTGAATCTATGAAGTGAAATAATGTAAACATAAGTTCACAGAGAATAAACTGAAGGAATAATGATTAACTTTTAATGTACAACTATGGTTTATCCACTTCCATTTGGTGGTATAGTACAATTAATATAAAGCATTTGCATACCCTAAGTTATTAAGGTTTAAAATAATGATAAGAAAAAGAGTGTTTTAGGGAATATAGAATGAATATTCTAGTAAGGGTCATAATACTGTTTAGACCTTACACGAGTTGGCAGTGTTAGTCTTACAAAGTGTATCTCGCTTTACCGTCCGCACAAATCATGTAATATAAGAAATAAATTCACAAGAATATAGAGCTTTCTTAAGAGTCACTGTTTTACTTTATTTAATAATATTTTAGTTTTTTGCCTCACACGATTGGTAAGTAAGGTTTAACTCTTTAAAACATAACTACTAGTGCTATTGTAAAAATATAATTTTGAAATTAATATTGTTGAGATCATTCATCTTACGACAGTTTGAAATACAGTTGAAAAAATTGTGAAAAAATACAGTTATTGGTGATATAATAAAATTATTACTTTAGATTTTCTAATTGATTTTTTCGCAAGATAATATATAAAAGAGAACTTAAAAATAAATTAGAATTGGAGGAGTGCTTAAAAATCACGTTTATTTAAATGCGTTAAAATGCTTAGCGTTTTATCTCACTATTTTGAAGGCTAGATTTAACAGTATTTCTTGCTATCATTTTAAACCATGGTGAATTCTTAACGAATACGTAAACTATTGTAATAGGAACAACGTAGAAGGAAATACGGCCGGAATTTAGGATGTGTTAGCATAATTAATATTGATTTTTGCACATTCTATACGCTTATCTCACATTTTTTAAGGATGGACTGCGAGAATAGGCTACGCGGTTCTGGAGATATCTTATAGAAATTGGTTTTTCATAATACAAACTGAGTGACTCATTAACGTCAAATTAAAGAGCTTTATATTGCATGTGCTTTTTACACAGTTGCGAAGTCTTTAGGAACCATGTGGGAGTTCAACCATACTGGGGTATTAAATCCTGACTCAGGTATTGTGGCATGTATGTTTTGTAAATGTGTTATGTAGCGAATAAAACATTTAATAAACGTAATATTTTATTGAAGAAGTAGTACATACTTTTAATATACAGAAATATTAATAATTTATATTTCATGAAATCTAACTGTTTCTGAGTTTTACTAAAATATATAAAGATAATGACAGGTTATCTTCCAACCGTCGGAAAATATACAATCACGAATTTTTACAGTAAAATTATTTGAGTAAGTATAGTATGCTAACTGCTGCAGGACAGAAAAGTGCATTTAGAGAGATAAATGTGAACAACTGTAGCAAAACCATAACTCAAACCTTAAATAAGATTTCACTTCAAGAGAACTTTTACAGATTTATTCGGTGAAACAGCTTAAAAATAAGGCAAATACAATCCATTGAGTTAGAAATGTAATTTATTGAGTTGTGTGTATTGGATATATTCTTATCCATACTAAAAGGTTTGCCATGTATTTCGATTTCTCAGTAATTGCCAGAGTTCTTTAACATTAAAATCAAAGACCTCCTACTAGATGAACGTTGGTTAAAATGTTTCTCACATATTACGTATATAGTTTTTCGTTGATGCATTCCTGTAAGTTATTGGGGCTCTTTATGTCTTCCTATCAAATACATAAACAACCTAATTATATCCGAGTATATATCTGAGCTCTATAAAATATAACCTGCATGTTTCTTTACAACTTTCGTATTATATTTTTTTTAACATAGCTTTATATATTTACAATACATTATAGCCTTATCATATAATTAAAAATAAAATTATTGCATATACTATGAAAGAGAAACCAATGACTGTAACTGATTACAATGAAAACTCACTATATAAGTTTAAGAAATAGTTATATAATAATATTAAGTGACAAACAAAGACGTAAAA
This sequence comes from Homalodisca vitripennis, assembly GCF_021130785.1. Taxonomy (NCBI): domain Eukaryota; kingdom Metazoa; phylum Arthropoda; class Insecta; order Hemiptera; family Cicadellidae; genus Homalodisca; species Homalodisca vitripennis. Next base: position 94,361,418 of record NC_060213.1, on the reverse strand, counting down.
GTTTATTTTCCAGCGTTTAAGTTCGTACAATATTTTTCTGTTATTCTTTTAAGATCCACGCTAAAAGTGAATACGATAAAACTGTTACTAGAACATTTTTGATAAAACAGTATTTTGTGAACCTAGGTTTTTACCTTGTGATAAAAAAAACTACTTTATTTGTATACAAGGGCTATATATACATCCCAACGGTCACCTTTCTTTTTAGTGGTAAACTTAATGGTTTAAGTCAAACTAAGATTTAATGGTATACAAGGGTTATAAATCACTTTATATATATATATATATATATATATATATATATATATATATATATATATATATATATTTCAACCTTGTATATCAATAAAATCTTAGCTTCACCCATTAAGTTTCTCCACCATAACTAAGGTCATTCGAAGTGAAAAAGTTCTGGCTCAACTGTACATAGCTACGGTAACAATTTACCATGGCAGAAGCGTATGAAATTGCAGTAGTTACATATAACCAGGTCACCATACACTTCACTTGACCGCAAACTCACATGTTATTCCAATCATAAAAGTATTTTATGAAAAAGATGTTCACCTATACTAGATCTAGATAATAACTGTATATCCAATCCATATTTTAGGGTTTTAAAGACTTTTTTAAATATTAGAATGTTAAACTTCCTGGTTCTATACAACACACACACACACACAAACACACACACACACAAACACACACACACACAAACACACACACACACACACACACACACACACACACAAACACACACACATATAAGTAGATATGAATATGCCGGTTCTAGACCACTTTTGGGACAGACAGAAAATCAATGTAAAATACTGTCCATTGAACCATAAACAAATCTAATAAAATCTAACAGGAAAGCACGAATGTTAAATAACCGAATCATTAGCTGTTTTACTGTTCAATGTTTGCTTCTACATTTATAAGCTGTTTTAATGAAAAAATCAAAAAATCTTAATAAAAAATCTTTTTCTACAAAGTTATTTGTAACACAGTCTTTATCTTTTATAGTCTTCTTTCCAGTAACAATCAAGTGTAATTTTTAATTTTTGTTTAATTCTTTAATCTTTTTTTTCATCCAAAACAGTCAAAAATCTGTTCGGCAAGTGTACTTTACAATCTTCCAACTCGGCAATTATTGTAAACCCGAATTTATCTTTCATTTTTCTCCAAATTCAAGATTCTATGTTTCTTCCTTTCTTCCAATTCATTCAACTTCTTATACTCTTTAAACTTGCATTCACCAATATCATTTAACTCTTTCAAGAACTCCATTTAAATAGAAAAAATTTAAAGACGGAAAAAAATGAAATTTGCTAACAATCACTCGAGAAGTCGGGGAGAATGTGAGTTAAAAAACCGCATTCTTTTCACGAGGTTCTTCGTTTAATTTCTCTAAATGTACTATAAAATCATCGAGGATTTCTGGTTCAAAATCATAAACAAATTCTACATCTAGATAATAAAAAAATACAGGTAATATCTTTTCATAATAAACGTGTGTATTTAAACCAACAAACCTAATGTATTCTTTGAAAAGGAAAATAATTTTGTCAATGGTTCCAAGAGATAAGTAAAAATTTTTATTCTGTTTTCTAAATTCTGTAACAAATTTTGTTTGCTTCTTGTCTCCATATTGCAATTTTGTAAGCAGATTATTCAAATGTGTTAGTTTATTTCGAAATTTCTTAGGTTTAGGTCTTTCGTACAAAATTAAATTACAATCTCTACAAACGAATCTTTTATCAATAATTTCTCCTCTATTATAACACTTGTAACAGTTGGAATTATACTCTTCCATTTAAACAAAAAGATTTTTTTTATAAATGGAGATTATGGAACTAAGTCTGCCGAGATATAAATTTTTCAGCGCAAATGTTTGTGTTTACATTTCTACAACAGAGATAAATAGAAATAATTTCATTCTATTGTACAACTATTTAGGATATTATGTGTACGATTATAAAGATTATTACGGGAGAAATCGGGATTTTTCAGTGGCGAAAGAGTATATTTTTGAAATATTAGAAGGAATGAAAGAGAATAATATGAATTTAGCAAATTATTTTTCTTAAATAAAAAACTTTTCTACTAAATAGTCACCAAACAACATGAAACTCTCCAAAATCACTTCAGTTTCTAGCATTTAAAGAACTTACCACAGGAAATAGTTATAAAGACTTCTTTGAATTACCTAAATATGTTAAACAAATGTTGATATTTTCCTTAAGTGAAAACGAATCCTTAAATGAAAACGAATTCAGAGAACTTTTAAGTACTAAAAAGTGTTCAATGCAATTTATTACAGACAACTTAGATAGTATAAATATGTTAAATGTAATAGGAGATTTTAAATTAAATAATAGAAAAATAAGAAAAATATTCCGATTTTTACAAAATAAACTAAAACACCAACAATCTGACATTTTTCATCGCTTTTATGCTAAATTTCATTGTTTATTTGTTGAAATGTTGAGAAGACAATATCCATACTGGCCAAGGAATATGCATACAGCTAGTTTTTTAACAAGTCTTTGTAAACAACAAGATTTATCAAAGGAATTTATAAGAGATCACGCTTTTGTTGTAGATTGGGATAAATTATATGGAAAAAACATTTACGAAACAGATATATTGTGTGTGTGTGATTCTAACGAAGAAAAGAGAAACGTTTTGTCATTCAGCAATTCAATACAATATAATGAAAAGACATACAAAACGAGTGTTGTTAGTGTGCGTGTTTTTGCGATATCTACTTAACTTCTAAGAAATTAACTAAGAATATATACAACCGCATGTGTAACTGACTGACTGACTGACTCACTCACTCACGTATACTAATTCTAACCTACTTCCAGATGAGTTAGAGACTTGAAATTTGGTACACAGATAGCTTTCCACGTGTAACCACCAGGAAAATCCCGAAAAGTGAGAATTTTTCATTTTCAACCCCTCAAAAAAATTCCCAAAAAATCGCGCATTCTTCACCCCTGCAGGCATTTTTTGTAAGCCCGATAGCGGGCGAACCGTTGGAGCTAGCTCGGATCTGACGGAAAATTCATGGTCAGGAATGAAGTGAACTACAAAAAAGGTCTAATGACTTTTTGCTCTATCTTCCATGGTTAAGCGACAAAACGCTCGAACATTTGAAATTCCAGAGATTTTTTCGATAAAAATAATGTTTCAAGCCCGATAGCGGCCGAACCGTTGGTCGTAGCTCAAATCTGATTGACCCAACAAATTAGCAAATTGCGCGATCTACAGAAAAGGTCCCAGTAATCTTTTGCCCTATCTCGATTGGTTTGGCCGAAAAACGTGATTATGTTGGAGTTGGCTGAGCGTTAGCTAAGCGTCAATAGTAGATAGGGACAGAGGAATATTTATTATGTTCACAGACACAATACCCTCTAAAAAAGGCCCAAGTGTGTCATTAACCCCCGGTAATATTAACCCCCCCCCCCGGGGATTTCTTGGTATGACCTGATAACCTCCTGTACATTCAACCCCCTGATGTGTTAACCCCCCTGGTAACATTAAACCCCCCCAGGGAATTTCCTGCCATGACCTCATGTCCGAATTTTACCAGTCACCAAATCTCTTAACGCCCCCCCTGGGAAGATCCTGGTATGACCAGATAACCCCCTGGAGACTTATCCCCCGGTAACGTTAACCCCCCCTGGGAATTTGTTCATATGACCAGACAATATCCTGACGAAATTAAACCCCCTCTTGTCTTAACCTCCTTAACATTAATCACCCACCCAGGGAATTTCTCGCCTTGACTAGATAGTCTCCTGGTGATATTAAACCCCCTGTTCGACTTAAAATACTGCCTTGAGGTCGGTTTTTATTATGTTTATACTAAACAATTCAAGATAGCTGACCCGTGCAGACTTTTCTCCCGAGCTCATTTCTGGCTAAACCATAGGTCGTAGATCAGATCTGAGGGCACAATCGAAAGACAAAATTAAATTTCCAACAAGAAAGGTCCAGTCTCTTTTTGTCGTATCTCTAACGGTTTAAACCGCAAAATGCCCTCAAAGTCAAAAGTTTTTACGAATCCGGAAAAAAATCTATGAAAAAGGTCAATTTTTAAATCCCTTGTCATTTACTTAATGTCCGGACTTAACCAGTCACCGAATTCCGCTTATCCCCGAATTTGCAAGCGTTTACTTTGGGGGCCTGGGGCGAGCCGAAGGCGAGTATATATATATATATATATATATATATATATGTATGTATGTGTGTGTATATGTGTGTGTGTGTGTGTGTGTGTGTGTGTGTGTGTGTGTGTGTGTGTGTGTGTGTGTGTGTGTGTGTTTTAGAATAGATTCCTGACCAAAAATAAATCAAATCCGTAATCTTTCATTCTGTTCAGGTTGTGGGTGCTTGTAATTTCTTATAACTGAATTGTGTGATCCTATGCCAAGTTCTAATATTGGATCATTATTAGCTCAGAACATTATTGTTCTCAAACTTTAATTTATTGATAGAAAATTCGTTTAAAATCGAAGATAACTATCAAATTCCGCTTGATACGTTAGACACTTGAGATACTGACAACGATCTAAAAAGACCTGTAAGTCATAGATCCAATAATTATTTTGTGTAGTATTATATCTTTAATAATAATAGTAATAATTAATCTTCAATATTGGCATACATAGAGAAAATGGACAAATTCCATCATCTTGTTACACCATAAATTCGTAGTGCATTCAATGATATATAGTGAAAAAAAATATATATTGTGCATCTTACGAACCCTTTATTCTGATGTAAATCATGCCATTATGGCAAAATTTCTATTTTATGTTTTAAGAATAAAAATCCTAAAGCATTGTTAAACCATTACTAATGTTAGACCCAGAGATTTCAAGGAAACCACAAGTTAGACAATCTATAGGGTAATTCTGAAACTGTGTATGTTTTTCCAATTCAGGCCAGGAACTACATATTTTTTTTGGAGGTTAAAATTGGGAAATCCAAACGAAGTGTACTCAAACATTTAGTTACTATTGGAGACCATTTTGTTTAAGTAACAAGAGGAAGGTACAAGATAACGAGTAATTTAATCTCAAGAGCTCAATGCAGTTAAAATGTCAGATTTAAATGCTGTATTGTGTGTGTGTGTGTGTGATGTGTGTGTGTGTGTGTGTGTGTTGTGTGTGTGTGTGTGTGTGTGTGTGTTAACTCATTACATTTAAACACAACAAACTAATTATTAATAACCTTTATTATTGTGAGGCCTTTCGATAGCAAGGCTATCTTAGTCAGACACATCACAAAAGTTTTATATATATATATATACATTTGTCTTAACATGGCTGTTTTAATTAGTTTTTTATTCGAAACTTTTGTGTTGTAGTCATTGTACAAACGTCTTGGTGTTCTACTTTCTGCCTTACATAGCAACATATTGTCATGTTAGTAATATTTAAAAATGTGTCGTGCATACGTGTATGGGATTCCTCTGACCGGACAGTAATCCTCTATTTATGCAAACTGTTCTGAGACATGAAGACATTACTACGGAATCCAGTATGTCTCTTAATTCTCTATATATAATAAATTAAATACTGGAATTTGTATACTCTATACTAGTTAACTGATAGAGAATATCCAGAGACACTTATACAAATAAATGTTAAAGAGCGATAAATAAACCAATAATGGGAATATAAATAGACCAGATATAACTAAGAAATGAAAGATTTTGACCATTAAGACAGAACAATAATATAATTGTATTGTTTGTCGAAATGTCCTGTTGTATCAACCCATATAGGTACTGTTACAAAAAGTGATATATTAACATTTCTTTGTTATATTACTTCCAAATAAATTCTGATTTACGTACACAAATAGCTTAACACATACTGAAGCAAACGCACATATATGTAATCACACTATTCCATCCATTACAATAACCCTAATAAATTCATAAATATCTGCTCTATTTTACATAATATTCGTGTTTTAACAGATCTCATGGATTTAATTTGGATAAAATAAAAAGAATTCATGTAAACAAAGTAAAATATATTGTTAGAAAATATTATTCAATCAATTGTTAATACGAAAAGGAATTTATTGTATCAGAATAATTGGTTAACCTGGACTAAAGGTACTAAATTGACAATTTTGTTGGAGAAGACTCAATTATTATTATCCACTTCTCTCCACTGGGCAAACAGAATTACCTTCTCAATCTAACTTCTTTGTTGTATATCCAACCCACGTCTTTTAGAGGAAGCAATTTTAATAACAAGATCTCGTGGTCAGGCTTATTTCGATCAATTGTAATGAAGAAGACCTTTTTACACTATATAATTATATTTGATAAGTTTCCTACATTCAATGAATTTAGTTATATAAAAATTAACATAAGCAATCATGCAATAAACTTTAGATTTTGCTCTTTGAACACAATTAATTAAATCATGGAGATGATATTATTATATAATGTAAGATTAAATAAAACTGTATAGCTGTTATTAATTTTAGTACGTAGTTTGTTGCAATATTGAAATACATAAATTATAAAGCAATTTAATGATCGCTTTCTTATTTGGCCATTCTAATTCTACATTTTACGATGCGTTTCTAGCTTTCTCCTTATAAAGATTCTACTGCTCCTGTTGTTCCGCAAATGATGATTTACCTATTATGCTTATACCCGATGCATAAAATTATATAAAAAGAATTCGCTTTCATTATATAATATATAACACAATATGTTGATAAAATTCTTATCAACGAAAAGACAGAATAAATTTGTATATATAAAACTATCTTTAATATAAATTTACTGACACTTCCTATTCATTTCAGATTGTTATTTTGTTATAACTATAAACGTTTTACTAAATTATAAAGGGAAATTGTATCTAAGGTTACTCTGTTTCAGTTCATATATTTATGTATGTACTTATATTTTATAATTCGAATTTTTTTACTCTATTCTGTTGTTGAATCAGCAAATTTTTACACGTTATTTCTTATTTCAAGTATAAAACAAGCTATAGTAATTTCCAGGATGACTTTCAACTCAAGCCCTAACATGACGTTTAATTACTCCTAAGATCACTAAGATGTTATGTTTTTGGGAAACTACAGATTTTTTCATTTTATTTCTATACCAAATGAGTCACACAATTTTTTTTGTAAATATTTATATCAAAAACCTTATGGATACGTCCACAAGTAACCAAGGCGGTCATAGTTATTAAAAAATTCCTCAATCTCTGATACGTATATCTCTTCTCTGCATTATATTCCATAGAACTAACCCCTACTCCTCCAATAATGATATTTGAAACGCTTTTAATATCTATACTTTGGATCAGAAATTTTGCGATATATTTAATAATTTATATTGACGCTCAAACAGTTCTTCTAAAAACTTACTTTATTCTACTTTAATTTCTTCAAACACATTCACTTCCTACAAAGTCCCTGTATCTAGTTTTAATAGATTTTACCAGATCTTGAATTAACATAAGAAAGACATCTAATACACCTTTAGTATATTCCTTATTGTATTTAATTTTTTGGCATGTGCTCTATTAGGTTCCAACAATTGTATTTGATTCTTTGTGTGTCCCTATAGTTTTCTTTGCAATCAGTTAAAGGTTAGTCTTTTCGACACGATTTTTAATTGCTTTCATATAATATAAACACGTTATATGGTAACAAAAATAAGCTTAGTAATAAAACTTGGCTACCGTTTTAATGAAAATTACAACTCATTATTGAATTTAATCAAAGAGTATACGAACGTACTACTTTATATTACTGTGTATTTCATTTTTTAAACTCAATAAATAGAATTTTGCACTCTCCAATGGTAGCCGGTCTATAAGTCTGGCTGTGTACGTGGAGTGATTTATCACAAATTACTTAGATGAATATTAATAATGAATATAACCTACTACAGTAAGAAACAAATAAATTACATCTGTTAATCGCAACAAAATATCATCAGCCTTTTTGTTGTATTAAATAGTACTCGCCTTCGGCTCGCTGGGGGCTACGCCCCCAGGCCCCCATTTGGGTGTTGGCTAATTTCGGGGATAAGCGTAATTCGGTGATTGGTTAAATTCAGACGTGATGTTTCCAAACTTTATGTATCCGTTCTCGAGAATCTTACGGGTCGTAAAGCTTCGCTAACGCTCAGCCAAAAGATGTGTGGTGTACAATATTAGTCAATTGATGTGGTAGAAGAGTTAAGTTATGTGTTCGCGAAATTTGGAGACAAGAAGAATTTGGTTTTAACCAAAGTCAGAGGACGTATGTATACCATAGGTTCATTTTCCGGATTTACCCAAACTTTTGACTTTGAGGGCGTTTTGCGGCTTAACCGTTAGAGATACGACAAAAAGTGACTGAACCTTTCTTGTCGGAAATTTAATTTTGTCTTTTGATTGTGCCCTCAGATTTGATCTACGACCTATGGTTTAGTCGGTACAACGCTTGGAATAAATGTCTGCACTGGTGGGGAAAAGAGCGATTTGGTGATTGGTAAAATTCGGACATGAGGTCATGCCAGGAAATTCCCTGGGGGGGTTTAATGTTACCGGGGGTGGGGGTTAACATTTCAGGAGGTTTAATGTACTCAGGAGCTTATCTGGTCATACCAGGAAATCCCGGGGGGGGTAATGTTACCGGGGGTTAAGACACCAGGGGGTTTAATTTACTCAGGAGGTTATCTGGTCATACTGGGAAATTCCAGAGGGGGGGTTTATTGTTACTACTGGGTGTTAACACACACGTGGTTCTCTTTTAGAGGTTGTTGTGTGTGTTAAAATAAATACATTCTCTATGTCACTATCTACTATTGGCGTTTAGCTAACGCTCAGCCAATTCCCTGGGGGGGGGGGTTGTAATCACTCGGTAAACGTAGTAATAATTGTTAAATCCGGAACCAAAATGAATTGAACAAATCATAGTAGCAAAAAATCTAAAACAACCAAAATGTGCATTTTGTAAAAAAAAACACGGTAAATATTTTACCATTGAAAGCGATTTACAGGCTTACTAAAGGATATAAGACAAAAGGCTACTGGACCTTTTTTATTAGATCTCATAGTTTTCTAGTTACTGAATGATAAAGATTTAAACTCCAATCAACGGATCGGCTGATACCGACTCCAGAAACAAGATTTATACGTATCAATCACAAAATAATTGCATTTAAACGCGTTTTGCGGTCGAACCATTGTAGATAGGTCAAAAAGTCACTGGACCTCTTTTGTAGATCACTTCATTTGCTAAATCAAACCTTTGTTTTATTTTGACTTTCGACCAATGGTTTTGCCGCTATCGACACCAAAAACAAATTGTTCACGTGAAAATTACATAAATTTTGCACATAATCACGTATTGCGGTCATACCGATAGAGGATAGGGCAAAAAGTCACTGGACCTTTTCTGTAGATCACGTAATTTGCTAATTTAATGGGTCAATCAGATTTGAGCTACGACCTACCGTTCGGCCGCTATTGGGCTCGAAACATTATTTTTATCGAAAAAATCTCTGGAATTTCAAATGTTCGAGCGTTTTTTGTCGCTTAACCATGGAAGATAGAGCAAAAAGTCACTGGACCTTTTTTGTAGTTCACTTCATTCCTGCCCATGAATTTTTCGTCAGATCCGAGCTAGCTCCAACGGTTCGCCCGCTATCGGGCTTACAAAAAATGCCTGCAGGGGTGAAGAATGCGCGATTTTTTGGGAATTTTTTTGAGGGGTTGAAAATGAAAAATTCTCACTTTTCGGGATTTTCCTGGTGGTTACACGTGGAAAGCTATCTGTGTACCAAATTTCAAGTCTCTAACTCATCTGGAAGTAGGTTAGAATTAGTATACGTGAGTGAGTGAGTGAGTCAGTCAGTCAGTCAGTTACACATGCGGTTGTATATATATTAGACTCGCCTTCGGCTCGCTGGGGGCTACGCCCCCAGGCCCCCATTTGGGTGTTAGCTAATTTCGGGGGATAAGCGTAATTCGGTGATTGGTTAAATTCAGACGTGATGTTTCCAAACTTTATGTATCCGTTCTCGAGAATCTTACGGGTCGTAAAGCTTCGCTAACGCTCAGCCAAAAGATGTGTGGTGTACAATATTAGTCAATTGATGTGGTAGAAGAGTTAAGTTATGTGTTCGCGAAATTTGGAGACAAGAAGAATTTGGTTTTAACCAAAGTCAGAGGACGTATGTATACCATAGGTTCATTTTCCGGATTTACCCAAACTTTTGACTTTGAGGGCGTTTTGCGGCTTAACCGTTAGAGATACGACAAAAAGTGACTGAACCTTTCTTGTCGGAAATTTAATTTTGTCTTTTGATTGTGCCCTCAGATTTGATCTACGACCTATGGTTTAGTCGGTACAACGCTTGGAATAAATGTCTGCACTGGTGGGGAAAAGAGCGATTTGGTGATTGGTAAAATTCGGACATGAGGTCATGCCAGGAAATTCCCTGGGGGGGTTTAATGTTACCGGGGGGGTTAACATTTCAGGAGGTTTAATGTACTCAGGAGCTTATCTGGTCATACCAGGAAATCCCGGGGGGGGGGGTAATGTTACCGGGGTTAAGACACCAGGGGGTTTAATTTACTCAGGAGGTTATCTGGTCATACTGGGAAATTCCAGAGGGGGGGTTTATTGTTACTGGGTGTTAACACACACGTGGTTCTCTTTTAGAGGTTGTTGTGTGTGTTAAAATAAATACATTCTCTATGTCACTATCTACTATTGGCGTTTAGCTAACTCTCAGCCAATTCCCTGGGGGGGGGGGTTGTAATCACTCGGTAAACGTAGTAATAATTGTTAAATCCGGAACCAAAATGAATTGAACAAATCATAGTAGCAAAAAATCTAAAACAACCAAAATGTGCATTTTGTAAAAAAAAACACGATAAATATTTTACCATTGAAAGCGATTTACAGGCTTACTAAAGGATATAAGACAAAAGGCTACTGGACCTTTTTTATAGATCTCATAGTTTTCTAGTTACTGAATGATAAAGATTTAAACTCCAATCAACGGATCGGCTGATACCGACTCCAGAAACAAGATTTATACGTATCAATCACAAAATAATTGCATTTAAACGCGTTTTGCGGTCGAACCATTGTAGATAGGTCAAAAAGTCACTGGACCTCTTTTGTAGATCACATTTCATTTGCTAAATCAAACCTTTGTTTTATTTTGACTTCCGACCAATGGTTTTGCCGCTATCGACACACCAAAAACAAAATGTTCACGTGAAAATTACATAAATTTTGCACATAATCACGTATTGCGGTCATACCGATAGAGATAGGGCAAAAAGTCACTGGACCTTTTCTGTAGATCACGTAATTTGCTAATTTAATGGGTCAATCAGATTTGAGCTACGACCTACCGTTCGGCGCCGCTATCGGGCTCGAAACATTATTTTTATCGAAAAAATCTCTGGAATTTCAAATGTTCGAGCGTTTTTGTCGCTTAACCATGGAAGATAGAGCAAAAAGTCACTGGACCTTTTTTGTAGTTCACTTCATTCCTGACTATGAATTTTTCGTCAGATCCGAGCTAGCTCCAACGGTTCGCCCGCTATCGGGCTTACAAAAAAATGCCTGCAGGGGTGAAGAATGCGCGATTTTTTGGGAATTTTTTTGAGGGGGTTTGAAAATGAAAAAATTCTCACTTTTCGGGATTTTCCTGGTGGTTACACGTGGAAAGCTATCTGTGTACCAAATTTCAAGTCTCTAACTCATCTGGAAGTAGGTTAGAATTAGTATACGTGAGTGAGTGAGTGAGTCAGTCAGTCAGTCAGTTACACATGCGGTTGTATATATATTAGATACACATGATTTAAAAATTGACCTTTTTCATAGATTTTTTTTCCGGATTCGTAAAAACTTTTGACTTTGAGGGCATTTTGCGGTTAAACCGTTAGAGATACGACAAAAAGTGACTGGACCTTTCTTGTTGGAAATTTAATTTTGTCTTTCGATTGTGCCCTCAGATCTGATCTACGACCTATGGTTTAGCCAGAAATGAGCTCGGGAGAAAAGTCTGCACGGGTCAGCTATCTTGAATTGTTTAGTATAAACATAATAAAAACCGACCTCAAGGCAGTATTTTAAGTCGAACAGGGGGTTTAATATCACCAGGAGACTATCTAGTCAAGGCGAGAAATTCCCTGGGTGGGTGATTAATGTTAAGGAGGTTAAGACAAGAGGGGGTTTAATTTCGTCAGGATATTGTCTGGTCATATGAACAAATTCCCAGGGGGGGTTAACGTTACCGGGGGATAAGTCTCCAGGGGGTTATCTGGTCATACCAGGATCTTCCCAGGGGGGGGGGGGGTTTAAGAGATTTGGTGACTGGTAAAATTCGGACATGAGGTCATGGCAGGAAATTCCCTGGGGGGGTTTAATGTTACCAGGGGGGTTAACACATCAGGGGGTTGAATGTACAGGAGGTTATCAGGTCATACCAGGAAATCCCCGGGGGGGGGGTTAATATTACCGGGGGTTAATGACACACTTGGGCCTTTTTTAGAGGGTATTGTGTCTGTGAACATAATAAATATTCCTCTGTCCCTATCTACTATTGACGCTTAGCTAACGCTCAGCCAACTCCCGAAGTCACTGAACCTTTTCTGTAGATCACGTGATTTCCTAAATCCCGTTTAAAATTTGTTTTGAGTTACGACCAACCGTTTAGCCGCTATCAAGCCCGGAATGTAAATTTTTAGGCGAAAATGTCCAATATTTTCACTTAATCGCGTTTTGCGGTCAAACTAAGGGAAATATAGTAAAAAGTCACTGGACCTTTTTTGTAGGTCATCTTATTTCCTAAATAAAACGTTGGTCTTATTTTGACCTCCGACCAATGGTTTCGCCGCTATCGACCCCAAAAACAAAAGTTTCGCGTAAAAGTTACAACAAAATTGTACATAATCACGTTTTTCGGCCAAACCAATCGAGATAGGGCAAAAAGTTACTGGACCTTTTCTGTAGATCGCGCAATTTGCTAATTTGATGGGTCAATCAGATTTGAGCTACGACCAACGGTTCGGCCGCTATCGGGCTTGAAACATTATTTTTATCGAAAAAAATCTCTGGAATTTCAAATGTTCGAGCGTTTTGTCGCTTAAACTATGGAAGATAGAGCAAAAAGTCACTGGACCTTTTTTGTAGTTCACCTCATTCCTGATTATGAATTTTTCGTCAGATCCGAGCTAGCTCCAACGGTTCGCCCGCTATCAGGCGTACAAAAAATGCCTGCAGGGGGTGAAGAATGCGCGATTTTTTGGGAATTTTTTTTGAGGGGTTGAAAATGAAAAATTCTCACTTTTCGGGATTTTCCTGGTGGTTACACGTGGAAAAGCTATCTGTGTACCAAATTTCAAGTCTCTAACTCATCTGGAAGTAGGTTAGAATTAGTATACGTGAGTGAGTGAGTGAGTCAGTCAGTCAGTTACACATGCGGTTGTATATATATTAGATTAACGACGTATATGCGTTAAAAGTTAAATGATAAAATTATGTTTTACTACTGAAATTTTATTAAAAGCCATTGATATGTATACTAGATATTTTATTTTTATTCTTAGTAAATAAATAACTTTATTATAAATAACTAGTACAGTTTTAGGTTTTTTCCAAAAATTAACTTAACCCAGTCACCAAACCGATCAGTCCACTAGAAGATGTAAATTCACAACCTTTAACAGGTATTAACCTAATTGGATTTCGTCACATTGACCTTATACAGAACACAATTTCCAAAATAAGTAAACTTCACTTGCCCTTGCCCCCCTGAATCTCTTTATATTCGGTAAGTTATGTACACCTCCTGGTCATCCGCACGGTAGCCCATATGTAAGTGACACATGAGTGTTTTACTGTACTCAGTGTGGGTTCAACTGAAAGAGGTAGAAACCAGCCAAAAGTGAACATCCTGGGGTCAGTCATTACCATACTAAAGTTTTTTTTTTTTAATTTGTGCTATTTTCTTAGTGAGAGAATGATATTATTAAAGCATAAAATAGTTAGGCTTCTTACATGGGAATTTTAAACATATTTAAAACCTCATAGTAATATCAAAATTAATAAGTTATGGTCTTTACTTAAATTTGATTTCAGATGACTGAAAATATTATATTGCTACCGCTCAGCCAAATAACATGGTGGGACATTAGCCTACATCATACTCCTTTTTACCCCTAATCTTTAGCTTTTTATTTTTTTTTTTTAGTAATAGGCAATTTTGTCAGCTCACTAAATGTTTGACACTGTACTTTGCATATTTTACGATCATTGATTTTTTTATTAAACCTGAAATATAAAGTTAATTGAATCTGTAATAATATCAGTATTTTTTAATTATTTGTTTTAGTAATGTGATTTAAGACATTGTAAAATTAAAACTGTTCACATATAGTCTATAACTAGATTTTATATAAAAATTAAACCAGACATGACATTATTTGCTACTATAAACAATACTGAATAAGATTTGCATGCATATTTCAACAAACTTGATTGACATGCAATCTATCTCCTTCAGTCTCAGCTCTGTTTTGATTGTTGGAAACGATTATTTTATATCCCTTACTCTCATATGTATCATATTTACATGTACTGTAGCAATATTTTACTAATTCATTGTAATAGTTTAGTTACATGTATATTACATTATGAAGACAAACTTTAATATACAATTATTAACTATATTATATATATTATAATTTTATTTACTTAATTACGACTTCATTTATAAAATAGAAACTGAATATTTATTCTAATTACAAATGGACCATATCATCAGCTATATAATTGTAAAAATATAGCTATAACAAATTTCAAATAATCCACAAGTTAGACACAACCAATTTGTATTTCTTTGTTTTAAGTTTATATTTGACGATGGAAGGATTGTGAAGGAAACAGGATTTTTCCGGAAATCGTTTAGTGAAGAAATCAGTAACACTACGTTTCAAGATCTGCAATCTGATCTCTTCTTCAGGTAAATAAATAACCTAATACATAATTACAAACTAGGTTAAAATAAACAAATCATACCAAAGCGTTGTGGTACGCCTAAGTCAGGAATCACAACCACCATGTTTTGTGTCAATTTCACTAACTCTAAAAACATGCACTTAATAAAAAAACTATACACAACACTAATCATTAAAACTGAACTACACAATACGAACAACACAGGTCACAATACGTGTGCATTCGTCTACCGAACACTCAAGACTGACCAGAGGCCACTAGCCAATGGCAATCGTTACGGAAGAAAGAAACAAGACAGCGAAAATAAAAACGAAGGGGGACAGGAATTGCCCTTTTTATTATTATTATTATTGGTTCATACTAGATGAGCTACGCTGTATGTTGATGCTGTAGTAATATTATGCTTTTTAGTAATACGCTATATGCTTTTTGAATAAGTAATGGGAAGAACATAAAAGACCAAGGAAAATACGGAGTTAAAGTTTTCTGTATGCTTAATAACAATCTTTAGTCTTTGTCTTTAGTAAATTTATGGGTAGTAACATATCCTTACTTTACTTTTTGTCACAATAAAAATTTATATTTTAAAAAATAACTTTGTTTAAGGGACACGAGAACTTGATAAGCAACATAGAACCATTTAATACATATAACATTTATAATTAACTAGGTGAATGATTTAAAAACAATTAAAATAATTTTCAAAATGCACAGCCAAAATACTCTTTATAATCATATGATAAAGACTTACTTTTCAAAACGATGACATTCGTTGTCATCGAATAAGCAACGAGTGACAATATCATTAGCCCTTGTTTTGCAGCATCAGTAATTTGGGCTCCATGTCGATTAAGTTATAGTACAGATATATTTGCCACGGATATGCTATCCTTACTATTAGGCTCTACCATGAAGATTTTAAACGTACAAAACTTTCACTTTAATTTCAATTTAGATCAGATTGTAAACATGGGTTAAGGTTCTTGATCTTCAAGATCCGCAAAGCAATTACTGTGTGCTTTGGACAACTAGTCCCTAGAGCCCTTTTGGCGGAAATGTTATCTGCCGGAACAGTCACATATTCCTACCTTGATTATCGCTCCGTAGTAATCTTCTGTTCATTCCTGCCTAGAAATAAATAACTAAAACATTGTATTTAAACTATGGATAATTATGGACTATAGTATTAATAACATAATCTTGTACATAATTCGTTGTATACATATTTAGATTCCAGATAGTTATGTTACAATTATAGTAAAAATTTAATGAAGTAAATATAATAAGCCTATGAAAGTCATTTATTTATTGACAATTATATAATTCTACAGATTTAAACCTAAGTATGAAATAATCTTTTAGTTTTTAGATTACAAAAATAGCTGTGGGCGATAAGTTTGGTCATATATTAATATATGTAATTGATAATTTTAAAATTTTTGGAAATTTTTAATTTAGGAAACTGTATTTATTAACAAATTATAAACAACTAGAAAATAGTAATGATGATGGTAAACTAGAACTTCATATAAATCTTTTAAAAGTTATTTATTCAATGCCTTCTATAAAAAGTATAAAACAATGTTACTTCTGCTCTCAATCCGAGATATATTAAAAAAATGGTAGTATATTTCTTGGACAACATAAGCCATGCACTTTACTAATTCTAAATAGAACAGATTTAAAGGAATGGGCTTGTACTACAAGCAAAAATATACTACTGCTTCAAAATTAATATTTTGCAACAAGAAATATTTCGATAGTTTCATAGGCCTTAGATTTCTGTACAGTCGAGAGCTGTTATCAGTTTACATCCTCACTTAGATATTAGCATATATAAACAGGACTGAAATATTTACATATCCATTAAAAGATATTCTAGATAACATAAAGTGCCAAATAAAGACTAATTCAATTACAACGAGGTATTATAACTTTACTGCATCTGAAGCAGCCTCTTAGTGAACAATAAGTTGTATATCAGATTAAACAGTGCTTAACAACCAACATTAACTAGGATATTTTGCATACAAATAGTAAAATTTACTAATTACGAAAATTACCATAATAGTAGATCTGTTGTGGGAGGTTTTATAATTTCTAGAAAGTGTTAAATGTATTTGAGAGTAATTTTGGTAGTATTTTATTCGTTGCGAATACGAGGTTGTGAAAATAAGCAAATTCGTGTAGCATACATAGTTTTAGAAGATCGGAAGTAGTTTTACGGATGATTGAAGTAATGTAAAACAGAAGATGAATAATACTTTCCTGGTCAAAGGAGTACACGTTGTAGAATATTAGAATATTACGCAACAGTTAGTGCATGAGAAAAGACTTTTGTAATCCGTAGAATTAAAAACGAATACTTCCAGGTTATTTCAAAACTCTTGCTTTTGGTTTCAGAAATTCATTCTATACCGTTTTATTGAATACCATTATATAGATATATATATCTGTATATATATATATATATTTCTTGTGTGCGTGTGTATGGTACTGAACTCCTCCTAAACGGGTGGACCGATTTAAATGAAACTTTTTGTGTGTCTTCAGTTGGATCCGAGAATGGTTTAGATTCATAATTCGGTCCAATTTTAAATAGTTTATTTAATTAATTTTTTAATAATAAATTGTTGTTGATGGTGGAGTGTTTTACATTGGATCCGCCAGACTGCGCCACGACACGTAATACAAAGTGAACTGTTACTTAACAACTGTGAATATTTTCAGCTGAAGTTCATCGAAGAGGCAGAAACATTTGTTCACATTTAAAATTTAGAAAGTTTATAATTATTTTAAATTTGTAAAGTGCTTGATCAGTAGTGTAATGCAGATTGCAAAGATGAAGTTTCACCAATTGTTCTACGTTAACATTATAATATTACAACACAGCCATAATGTTTTTCTATTTTAATTCCAGGTTTTCCCGACAGTTTGTGCTGCTATCAAATTTGTGCGTTGTTTTGTAACATTCTGTAATTATTGTGTGAGTGCTAATTGTTATAATACATTAATAGAGATTGAAGATGTTTGAAGTGCATAAAAAACTATAGTTATTTATTAAAGTTATTGAACTCATTTTGCAAATTTATTGAAGTGAGTATATTGGTCGCATACCTCAAATAACCTAAGTAGCATACAAATCAAAAGGTTGTGTTTCTGTGAATATTGTTAACAGTTTAGATAATCAAGTTTTAAACTAATTGGATTTAAAATAATTTGTTGTAATTTACATTTTTTAATCTGCAGTCAGAATTGGTCACTAAGTTCAAATTAAGTAGGATACAGATCACATGTGTGAATAACTACTTATTGTTAATAGTGTAGGAATTGGTTTTAAATTAAATTCTGTTGGCCAGTTCCGATATTATACTGTAATTTTAAATTACTAATTTTATAACAAGTATATTTTTTAAATTTACAACTTAATTCATCGTAATGCTATTGAATGTACAATATTTTTTGTTAATCCTTCAGGAATGTACATAACACAAATTAGATGGTTTTCCGATAGGGCTGAAGTATAATAAGTGGCCTCCATCACAATAGAATTATTGATATTTCTTAATAGCCTATCCAAACTACTATCCAAATTGGATTATAGTTATTTAATGGCTGAAGTATAATAAGCAGCCACCATCACAATCGAATTATTGATATTTCTGAATAGCCTATCCAAACTACTGAATTTCATTATAGTTATTTATTCGGTCAAATTTAATTAAATTTTTAATTATAAATTGTTGTTGATGTTGGAGTGTTTTGTATTGGATCCGACAGACTGCGCTACAACACGTAATACAAAGTGAACTTATACTTAACAGCTGTGAATATTTTCAGCTGAAGTCCACCAAAGAGGCAGAAACATCTGTTTACATTTAGATTACATTATTATAAAGTGCTTGATCAGTAGTCTAATGCAGATTGCAAAGTTAAATTTTCACCAATTGTTCTATGTAAACATTATAATATTACAACACAGCCATACGTTTAATCAATAATAGTCTTGAAAGCATAGAGTAAGCATAAACAGATAAAAATAACACCACTTCTTATTTCAATATATTCTGTACTCACTTTGGAGGATAGAGTTTATCCAGATATAAAATTGGAAGTTTTAGCTTTTAACTGAAATTGACAGTTTGTGCTGCTATCAATGTGTGTGTGTTGTTTTGTAAGGTTCATGTTTCAAAAGTAAATACGGCAAATAACATTAAAATATAATAGAATGAAGTTATAAAAAGTATACTACGTGGCCGCGTTATAAGTTTATAAAAGCCAACAGGCAAAAAGAAGAAAATAAAACATCGTGTAATTTGTTGTGTGAGTGCTAAAATTGTAATAGTACATGAATAGAGATTATTGGTCGCATTACCTCAAATAACCTAAGTAGCATACAAATCAAAAGGTTGTGTTTTCTATGTGTGAATAACTGTTGTTAACATTTTAGATAATCAAGTTTTAAACTAAATGGATTTAAAATAATTTGTTGTAATTTACATTTTTAATGTGCAGTCATAATTGGTCAGATAAGTTTAAATTAAGTAGCATACAAATCACATGTGTGAATAACTATTGTTAATAGTGTAGGAATTGGTTTTAAATTAAATTATGTTGGCCAGTTCTGATACTATACTGTAATTTTAAATAACTATAATCAAATTCGGTAGTTTAGATAGGCTAATCAGGAATATCAATAGAGGTTATCCAGATATAAAATTGGCAGTTTTAGTAAAATATACTTTTAAATGAAATTCCTAAATATTAAGTGTGCAGCGATTGATCAGTTAATTATTTGTTTATATATAAATTGTTTTTTATCTTGGTATGTTTTAAATTGGATCCAGCAGAATGCGCTACGATCGCAGTTTCAAATGTTTTTCTATTTTAATTCCAGGTTTTCCCGACAGTTTGTGCTGCTATCAAATTTGTGTGTTGTTTTGTAACATCGTGTAATTATTGTGTGAGTGCTAATTTGTAATATTAAATTAATAGAGAATCACATGTGTCAATAACTATTGTTAATAATGTAGGAATTGGTTTTAAATTAAATTTTGTTGGCCAGTTCTGTTACTATACTGTAATTTTAAATAACTATAATGAAATTCAATAGTTTAGATAGGCTAATCAGAAATATCAATAATTCGATTGAGATGGTGGCTGCTTATTATACTTCCGCCTTTAAATAACTATAATTTGGATCGTCATTTTAGTAGTTTAGATAGGCTATTCAGAAATATCAATAATTCGATTGAGATGGTGGCCGCTTATTATACTTCAGCCTTTAAATAACTATAATCTAATTCGGATCGTCATTTTAGTAGTTTAGATAGGCTATTCAGATATATCAATTATTCAATTGTGATGGTGGCCACTTATTGTACTTCAGACCTATAGGGAATACTTATTTAGTATTTTAGATACTGTAGTCTACGTTGTTATACATTTTTATCTAGAAGTTACTTAATTAAAAATTACTTATTCAATAAGCTACTCATATTCATTGTGTACTATTATACAGAATTTTATTTTACAGAAAAATGCCACGTCTTCGTGGAAGAGGACGAATAGTTATTCAATCATGTGATTTATATGCTACTTAATTTGAACTTATGTGACCAGACTATTAACAATAATTATTCACACATAGAAACACAACCTTTTGATTTGTATGGTACTTAGGTTATGCAACCAATGTACTCACTTCGTTCAATAAATTTTCAAAATTAGTTCAATAACTTCAATAAATATCTATAGTTTTTTTTATGTACTTCAAACATCTTCAATCTCTAGTAATGTAATATTACAATTAGCACTCACACAATAATTACACGATGTTACAAAACAACACACATATTTGATAGCAGCACAAACTGTCAGGAAAACCTGGAATTAAAATAGAAAAACATTTGAAACTGCGATCGTAGCGCATTCTGCTGGATACAATGTAAAACATTCCAAGATGGTCCACCCATTTAGGAGAAGTTCAGCTCCATACACACGCACACAAGAAATATAAATATAAAGATAATGAAATTCGGTAGTTTAGATAGGCTAATTAGAAATATCAATAATTTGATTGCGATGTTGGCCGCTTATTATAATTCAGCCTTTAAATAACTATAAACTAATTCAGTTCGTCATTTTAGTAGTTTAGATAGGCTATTCGGAAATATCTATAATTCGATTGTGATGGTGGCCACTTATTATACTTCAGCCCTATACGGAATAATTCTTTAGCATTTTAGATAAATAAAATTCTGTTGTCCAGTTCCTATACTATACTGTAATTTTAAATAACTTTAATGAAATTTGGTAATTTAGATAGACTATTCAGAAATATCAATAATTCCATTGGGATGGTGGCCGCTTATTATACTTCAGCCTTTACATAACTATAATCTAATTCGGATAGTAGTTATATAGGCTATTCAGAAATATCAATAATTCGATTGTGATGGAGGTCACTTATTATACTTCAGCCTTATCGGAAAATCATCTAATTTGTTTGTGTATACTCCTGAAGGATTAACAAAAATACTGTACATTCAATGGCATTACGATAAATTAAGTTGTAAATTGAAAAAATATACCTGTTATAAAATAGTTTGTTTTAACTTTTTTACCTTCAGATTAAGTAAGTTTTCATTTAAAACATCCTCTACATTTCACATCACTCATGTTATACTCACACACTATCGTTTGGTCGAAGTGTGATTAAATGTACATGTGATGAAGTTATATATTGTAATAACTTTTTAATAGACATTTTGTAGCGTTTTTAAAGCTACATTGATTTATTTTTTTAATTAAAACTTAAATTAAATAAAAATTTTTGGATCGAAATATTGGGACTTAATTTTAGATTAGATTGTGAAATGTCAGGGTAAAATCGAACATGTAATCCTTTTGCAAGTTAGCACTGGTAGTTTTAAATTGTTAGGAAGGCAGGTTGACTGCCTTGAATTGATTAGAACTTGTCTTATTGTGAGTATTGTTCTCCTGGTTTGATACAGCTGGACCAATGAGAGAGCTCCACTGATGTCCTGCAAAGGTGATTGGAAAGGGAAGTATTTAAGCGCCCGCTCATAATTTTCGCCCTTCTTTTGGTTATTTTCGTGAGTAAAGTTAATTGCAGTGCGCCGTATTTCTTAAATTTTTTTTCCGCGAGTGATTTTGAGGTAAGCACCACTTTATTGTACGTTTTATTGAAATATTCATCCTGATCTGATTTTAAATTAATTTTGTTGTCTTTTTATAGGGAAAAATTAAATTCATAGAAACTACAGAGCAATCTGAATAACTTATTCTCGAAGAACAATAGAGCATAATAGAATCATACAAGTTACATTTGGTTCATGCTTGCAAGAGAAGTGAAGTAAAATTGAACTTTGTTAATAACTTTAATTGAGATTTGAAAAGGTAGTAATTTATTAATATTTAACTGGAACTGTTTATTGTGAATTATTAATTGAAAATTAATTGAACTTTATAATTGTTAGAGAGAGAGTTGTAATCTGAATTGCAGAGACTTGAAAGTTAAGGTTCAAATAGGGTAAAGAGAAGTTTTATTTTGTATTTTGAGTGAACTTAGAAGTGAACATTTTTATTTTAATTACTTCCAAGTGGTATTTCATTTTATTTTAAAACTTTATTATTTTATTTTAGAAGAGAGCTCTGATTTTTAGTTTGATAATTTGATTAATATTTTTATTTCTTGCCAAAGGAATTTTTAAATTTACTAAAAGGTTTGTCAATTCTTTGTGGAAAATAGAGTGATAAAAATTCTGAAACGTTGAACTTATTAATTTTCCAGTTAAAAATAAATCCATTGTTTTCATTTAGAACTGTGATTTTTATTTTAGACAAACCAGATAATATTTTAATAGTTAACAATTTTAGTAATACATTGTACCTAATATTCACTAGGATCTTTACTAATCAAAAAATATTTTATATCGTCTTGGATGTATTATTGATGATTTTATATATTAATACTCTGGAATATTAAGATCAACAATCCAAGTCGTTATACATTTTTATCAAAACAGCCCAGATTGTTACAGATTAATCAAAGTTTAAAATTTTTGAATTAAAGACGTGTGTACAGGACAACGTCTGTCGGGTCTGCTTGTATATATATATATATATATAAAACTAAAATTACAAAATATAATTCATACCTGGCTTTGGATCTATTCCATAGCTGTATATTTATGATATTAATATTTTTACTAGTATTTTATTTAAATTTTAAAGGACGAAAAGGTATTTTGCAATATTTTTACTTTCAAGTTTTAATTTATTCTAATGTTCTTTTATGTTGTCTACTTGATCGTAAATTTTTTCATTGAAAATTATTTCCTAACTAGTTTTATTAATTCATTTTATGATTCATAAATTATTATTCAAAGTAAAGTCTTTAAACGTCTAATTAGACAGTAATTTTTACTTTTTTTTAAATATTGCTGACATATCTTAGCTTCGAGCGGAAAACTAAGTAAGTTCCTCAATATCATGCAAAAACTGTCTTCTTTTTATTTCTTTACAATTAAGTTATGTCTGTTGTATTACTAAAACAGACAACGATTATAAATGTCTAATTCTAAAACTGAAAAAAAATAAAAGTTTCAAAACTGTGTAATTGGAGATTTTTGGAAATATCATATTTTAGTAGCTTATAACGGATAATAAAGAGCAACTCTGCGTACAACTAGTGTTAGGAATAGTAGTTTTATTTCATGTTCTTTTTGCTTGTTCTATAAGAGACCAAACAACCAAAAGAAAATAAATTGTCAAAACAAGGTAAAACTTATTCCTAATGTAAAAAATTTAATTTCAGTAATACAGAATATTTAAATATTATTAAATTATGGAAATGAACATCTATAAATATATCGTAATCATATAATTGTACTAAATGTACAAATTACAGTAGTTGAAAATGACACTAAATAAATTTTACCGATGTGTTGTTCCACACTACTGGTAGAAAAACCAATCGAATTTACCGAAGCGATACAATAAAGTTTCAGTGCATAAAACCTATTCAAGCGTGTAGTTCAAATTAACTCTGAAGTGCAACACCACTTCTCTGTTGGTTACATGGCTTGCATTTACAATAAGAGAAAATAAAACTGCATTGTATTGGTTATTTTTACCGTATTTCATCTAGTGCCTGGTTTATTAAAACTATAATAATTATACTATTGTTTTAATATTTATGAGGGAAAAATTATTTTAATTTATTATTATTATTATACTTTTTACGGTATAAGTGCATATGAATGGTTTTGTGTTAATTTGAAATATCAGAACACTAAACTAATGTTTTTGCTTACATAAAATTTTTATCAAATGCTATGACAAAGTAATTTTATGAAACATTTTAATTTGGTTGTGAAACATAAAATAATCCATATATAAATGGAAGATATTTTTTCTGACTCAAAAAAAATTCCATGAACCGGTGGAATTATAATCACTGCTACGGCCTAAAGGGTAGTTGAAGGAGACAGAATAAGGCCTCCAGAAGTTTCTTCCTTTTCACTGCCGCCTATATACCTACACAGTAGCAAGGAGCTGATAGATATAGTGGCTGTAACTCATAGTGTTCCACCAGCACACAGGTATAACTTTACAAGTGATAGACCTAGACAAATAGTCAACATGTAATTGGGCACATAGCTATAAATAAATATTTTAAGAACCTACTATAAGAATCACTAACCAATAATGATAGTAAAAAGCATAGTCAATTTAGTATTTAATGGACCAACTCAAAACGGTGATACCTAAGACAGTCTGCATTATATGCCAGAATACTGGCGATAATCCTAATACATCTGTCACTAGTTAAAATACAAATACCTATTTTATGTCATTATCAATGAAAAGGATGACATTTCAGTGTTAGGGTAAGTTGGCAATAGTCTAGCCTAACCCCAAAACTGTTTGCTCTAATTTCCATTAACTATGACTGAACAGTCTCGCGTCACCCCTTACATTCTACATGACTCATCAAGTTAGAATCTGAATAATTAGTTACTAGCACTTTACATTATCATGCATTTAGTTACTTTACTATTTTACTGAATATTGCCTTCTATGAAGGTAATTAATTATTTAGTGCAACTGAAACAATATACTGATAAGTTTAAAACATTACTGTTTCGTCGTATGACTTGCCTTGCGCAATGTCCAAACACAGGATTCATGTGTTAGACTGTTTAGTCTCATTGAATAATCTTCCTCTAACACCGGGATTTTCTGAAGAATTTCTAGTATTTGAAACTTTAAAATAACATGAAACGCTTTTTCAAAGTTTTTAATTTACAGTTTTATTTCATTCAAATTTTCTGTTACATTTCCAACTTTCCGTTGACTTTTTAATAGAACAATAATTTTCAATATATACGATGTATTAGGATAACCTAGTTACCTATCAATAGCGGTATCCACCGACTTTTTAGTACACAGCATGTTTTAATTGGGACTTAGATATATTTCTCTGCAGAGTCTATAGAGTAATATATAGAACTAATTTATATATATTTTTTTTTAAACCGCAAAAATATCTATTGAACAGAATTGATAAACGGTCTTGTTACTTGACTCAATAAAGAAATAAAACACGATACATAATAGCGTTATTACATTATTGAAAAGTAACATTAATAGGCCGACTTATCAAGATAAAACAGTAAATTTAACTGATGCAGTAAAATGTAATAGGATCTACGTACTAAACTGTCATATATCGAGTTTATCAGTAACGTTCTTTAATATAAATGTTAAAATAAAACCGTTTATTATTGTGAAATATTCTTATATTAATTCTTTAAAACTAATCTTAAAAGGAACAAAAAAAATTTACACAATTTTACTACGCAGTATTTTATGCACGTAGCTTTGAACTGATATAGAAGTAAAATAAATAGTTTCAGATGTGTAGAACAATCACACAACGATTATTTCATATAAAAGCCTTTAAGGTAAAGGCATTTGGTTATAGTGGACGCCTTATTGCGCCTACCTGAGGAACACTAAAAGGAGTCTATAAGTAAAAAGGTACTGTTAATTTTTTGGAACGGTAGGGCACTTCCCACCACCAATCATTGTAAGTTATTAAAACATTATATCTTCCATATGATATTTCATTGTGAATGCTTACGTAAAATAATTCCATTGCACTCGATTTCTAATTATCATTCAATCAAATTTAGAGTATTTGTTTTATTTTAATCATCTAACATTTTCATCATAAAAAATGAAACTTGAACATTATTTAATATAATTTTTCTGAATAAATCATAGTACTTGAAACTCCAATTGAAACTGCCTATATGTGGAAATAATGCTATAAGTGGCATTTCTAAAAATGAATAAGGCCCAAAGGGTTTAAAAAGAACGAGGCCTTATCTAATGAGCTGAATTGTGCAGTGTTTCAAGCAGTTAGTGAGAGGTGTCCGGTTTGTAGCAGCATATAACTGGCCTGTACACTTTCATTTGCGCTACTTAAATCGAGTATCAGAGACCATAACAATAGTAAATAAGACAAGAAAATAAGTTACAATATCCATACAGAATTTTAAACAGAAAACTCTTTGCGAATCATTTAAAACTAAACTTATACAATTATTAAGAATTATGATATCTTAAATTTCCTAAATCGATAAAGCAACAAACTACAAAAAACGTACGAATGATCACTGATTCAAAATAAAAGTTGCGTGTAGATTGGTTACTTGCAATAAAAACATTTAATATTTGCGTTTTTTCGATTAGATAAATCTAGTTGCCGTGGTTAGAGTGGGAGATCATATTTTTAACAATCATCGAACTAGTAATATTAGGAAATCCAATTATAACCGCTTATAAATAAATTAGAAAATAATGATGGATGCAATTATATATTTAAAATAAAATTTAGAATAAAATTTCTAAACCTTTGTGCATGCTTTATGGATGACTGGAAAATAGATCTGATAAAATATGGGTAAAAAAATATTGCATTTATGAGGGTTTGTGTGTTTCCCTAACTTTGTGTTATTATTTTCAAAATTATATTATTGCTTAAGTAGTATGAAAGAAAAATATATTCACATTGATTTATAGTTTCATAGTTATCGTGGTATAAATTTCTCTTTATAACTGCTACTTATCGGCCAATTTCATGTATAATATGGCTCATATAACATAAGATAAAATAGATCAAGTTGTTGAAAAATAAATGCAAACTGGGTGTTTCGGTATATTTTCTGTGCAAAATCACTGTTTTCTTAAACTTCCACACAAGCCAACCATTATTAATTTAAGGTGTTTCTCCCACCAGCATTACCACCGGCTAGTTGCTCTTATTAGTGTACACCAGGTCGCATACATTCCCTAACGTCAGTTGCGGGAGTCCAACCTGCGATTCCAGCTCTAACTACCTCCCGTGTCCGAGAGTATACATTCTGACTTGTTTTCTTTAATTTACAGATATCCTACTTGAAATACCCACTGTTGATGTTTGAGCCTACATTAAACTGTTATGTTCACGTGAAGCCACTGCAGTCGGCCAAGAAACTGTGACGAAGGGTTTGTGTAGGTAATATAAAATCACGTAGATTCAAAATGTACGTCTTATTATCTAGTTTATAAATTATTAACTGGTATTAGTGTGCACAAGCTTGCATTTATTTTCTCCATACACAAACGTTGGATGAGGCAATCCCGTTAATAAATTGATCGTATAGAGTTTTTGTATTGTAATGCAAACCTGTTTTAAAAGTGTGAAGCTATATAGGGTGGAAATAATTACCAAAATTATTCCGCATATTCGTAACCTTGTAAACTTAAACCATTTATTGCTTTGTTTTTGCATCATTATACCATTTAAAATTTTTAACTAAAGGATAGAGCTATTTATAGTGTACTGCAATTTTTAAGTTCTTTATTAAGTAAAAATAAAAGGGAAGTCACGTGCAATAGTTATCATAACAATAGTGACAATGCAGTACCATAGCAAATGCTCATGACATTGCAGTAGTCATAACATACAACCAGGTCACCATATACTTGACTTTATCACAGCCTTATACTTTGTTCCGATGATAAAGTTCTTTTGTGAAGAACATTTTTACCATTACCAGAACTTAATTTATTAACCATAAATTTGCATAGTTAATTATAATTTTAATTTGTAAAGATATATTTTTACATTGTACAAATCTAATACTCGTTTATATCCATCACATATATCAAATTAAATAAGGAATTGTAAAATCCCTACTTCCCACACGAATTTGAACACAATATTCATTCGACCCAAAACCAAACATTATCATAATTAAATTGTTATCCCCTATAAATAAAATTATCTATAACAGTTTAAAGTCAAGTTGCACTATGTTTGCGTAATCTGTACATAAATTTATACAGCCATGCATCAAGTGCTAAGGTCCAATATAAAAGTTTTCATTTATTTTAACGTGTCTAAATACCTGTAATCGGATAGTTTTTATATGAAAAATTATTGGGTAAGGTAACAGTTTTTATAAAGAATATATATTACATTCTGTACATAGTTATACAAAATATAAGATAGGCCTTAAACAGGAAATCACTTACAGGCAATAAGTTGGAGGAAGACTAGTGTAATTGTTGAAAGCTCAAATTTTACTCACGATAACAGCCATCTTTGCACTTCAAACCGATTCATTACGTTACGGAAATTAGTGTTGTTAAGGAAAAAAATAAGTAATAAAAAAGGTAGTTGTAATCAAATAGATGGTGTCAATATCTGGATTGTGCAGTCGTGAAAAGAAAATTTCGTTTTTATTTTAGTAATAGCTAGTTTAATATAGCTATTAACATATTGAGTATAATAGTACCTTTACAACGTGACAACACTATTGAATACAGTTGGAGTTTAAAATTTAAATGTTTTCAGAAACATGTACCTATAGTTTCTTCTATATGTTTACTATTTAACAATTGAGTTTTAGAATTATACTACAATTTAACTAGGGAGATAAAACTGTAGGATTCACATAATCGTGCTCCACTGCTGTTGTTATGAGAGTAGGGTACTGTTATGTGATAATTTAGTATTATCCTAGGAGCTTACAGCACAGTTTGGCAATAATACTAACTGGGTCACTATCAACGGGTGGCAATATCATTTTATATTTACTATAGACAATACTATTATGTGGCAAAGAATGTCGTTATTCTTTATTGCGTTGCATGTATGAATTTATGCAACATTTGTTTGTCCAGTGACTACCTTATTTTAATTTTATTTAGAAAAATAATGTTTGTTTTGTTAGACATTAATTTAATAATGCAGTTTTATTTTTGTTCTGAATTATATTCGTTCATGTTTGTGATAAAAAGGGTTATTAAGAGGTATGGAGACCCCTGTTAATACTGTATCGGATTACGTTATAAAAACCAAAATCTGCACACCTTAAGGTTAGTTTATTAAGTACTCTTATTAACTACTGCTCCGATTACTAACCCAAAGTGGGGAATTTTAGGGGAAACTCAAGTCCTGTAAAGTAATAATTCATTTCAAATTTTCTGATAAATAAAACTAAAAACGCAAACTAGATTTTTTTATCTCAACTCAGTACAATACTCAACTAAGTGAGTAATGATAGTTTTTTGAGGTAAGAATTACCTAATTACAACATGGCTAATAATTTGGGGCAGCTAACTGTAACTAGACTTTGACCAAACTAAAAACACACACAAAGACGAATGAAAATACTTATTCCAATCTAATATTATTGTAGGCTAAACAATGTAGTTACACGTCCGGCACTATTGAAGTATAGTCCTCGTTCAAAACAACCACTGTGCTTAAATACTAATCTTTCTACTTTCTATGGCTTTGGAGCATTTACCGATAAAACCGATACCGATAAAAATATTTGCGCAATGAAGTCTCAAAAGAAAGCGTATAATTTCGGCCATTGTAGTCTTCTTGGTCGTTATGTTTCAGGTTCCGTTGTGGTGTTTGCATTAATGCGTAAAGAAGCATTCCTGGTTCGCATCAATATTACGCACTAGATTTAGGAGAATTAAAAAAAATATATATAAATGTCTAAGCCTGATAAGTGTACTTAGGCCAAGAGCGAGTACTCCCAACCGCTATATATCTATTTCTGGATTAAAGTGGTCTTGGTGCAGTAGTAGCGTTTGCATTGTTTCTTCGATCAAAAAAACATATACATGCAAGAGAATGGAGGGTACTATAATATATAGCGTAATCTATAATCTAAGTAATATTCGGTCTAGATTAGTATTGGCGATAAAAGCTATATTAAGAGAATATAAGACAAATGTGAGTCAAATTAGTCCTTGCTAGGGGAACGGAAAGCAAAAATAAATAAATACAAACGTTCTGCGGATCTCTCTTCGGTCCTGAAAGGTCTTCTTTTAAATCCCTATGAGGTTTTAATCCCAATAAAATTATTTACTTACTGTTGATGGTAAAGGCATATGCATTTCAATGTTCTTCGTTGTAGGACATGGAAAATATTAAGTTTGCCCAGGCAAACCCTTTACAGAGTTGATCTTCTTGAACTGGTTTTTCTTTGCACGGCACGAGAATCATAAGTATCAAGTTTCAACATTCTGGGATAGCAAGGAAGTAAAATAACTTGGTTGTTATCGGGGATGCAACTCTATTTTAGTTTGTCTGAAATTTTAGTTACTCTAATCCATTTCCGTTGAAATGTACTCTATGCTCTCAAATAACAATAAATCTTTTTTT
Organism: Homalodisca vitripennis; assembly: GCF_021130785.1. Lineage (NCBI taxonomy): Eukaryota > Metazoa > Arthropoda > Insecta > Hemiptera > Cicadellidae > Homalodisca > Homalodisca vitripennis. The sequence continues at coordinate 94,330,619 of NC_060213.1, read as the reverse complement.
TCATTGTAATAGGACGTTGGGAAGTTTATTAACAGAAATATAATTCTTATATTACCAGTATATTTATTTTATGCGAAATAATATTAATGAGAAATCATCCTTTTAGATCCTCATTCAATCCCTTTCATAGGACTTCTCCTAACTAATTAAAGACAAATAAACATATTTCGTTTTCAATGTATTGTATACGACTAAGTAAACTGCAGATTAATTAAAAATCATGTTCCAATTCCAAATAGAATCTTGAGTTAAGTAACAATAAACATTCAGCTGCAATGCTTAAAAATTAAATAAATATTTCGTTATTATTACAAAAGAGCTCAAAATATTTATAGGATAAAAGCGCGTTTTCTTTTGCACAACTCTTCTTGTAACTAAGGTGCTCCTTGGGAAAAACATTTATGTTATGAAATTATGAGTTTATAGAATTTACTAAATATTATTAAAACTAATTTTGCACAGTAAGAAAGCAAATAGAATTTGTAGGTAACCTATTCAAAGAAATTCATCTGTGTGTGATATTGTTGTTGTGAGTATTAAGGATTAACAAATACGTGTCTTAAACATAACAAGACTATAAAACTTTCTTTTAACAAATTTTATTGTAGGAATTGTTTAGCATGAGAATAAATATAGCAAGTAAAAATAACAAATTCTTATATTAGAAATTCTTTACCATACTATTAAAATTATAATACCAATGGTTCATTGGAATTTATGGCTTTAATGGGAAATTATTAGCACCAGCGTTGTGCAGTGTGCAAGGATTCATTTAGACATTCAATATTCTAACTCATTATGCACTTTTAATGCATAGAAAAGTATTTTATTTTGGAAATTATAGATTACACACGACTTAGAAAGGGCAAAACAATGGTCCTTGCATGATATCACCCTGTTTGCAATATTAAGCCGTCCTTAAAAAGTTTGGTGAAAAATCGAATTTAAAACTAAGTTTGGGTTAATAAAGGTGAATCACCTGTAAGGATATTTAATTATACCATATTGTACAATTTTAAACAAAATATGCTTTTAAATTTCTAATTGTTTTTAAGGCTACTTTATGTTTTAAACATTACATATAGCATTTGCATATATTATTATCAAACTGTGGATAATTTTGATAAATAATCGAATTTAACTGAACAATAATATTTATTAGAAATAAGTAACACAGGAGTATCATAACGCCAACCACTGTAAGCCAAACTTCTTTTAAGGTCGTACACATATTTTTTAGGCAACTGAAAATATAATATTTGTTCCACTAATAAAAATATGAATTCTATGGTACTTTCAACAAAAATGTTTTTTTTTTTTTTTAATTATGGGGTGATAGTCCGCAGTAAACTTGTTTAGCGGCCAATATATATTGCATATATTCTATTAGCACGTAGGAGTACACTGGTCGCATGCAAAATTTTAAGTGTATAGCTCTTTTCAATATTGAGGTATCCTGTAAGAATATAATTATTTTTACATCACCTGAACCGAAAAAATAGAAATTAGCCATAATACTGCCAACACAAATAAATGCATCATTTATAGGTCTTATATAAGTAAAAATTATGGTTAATGTAAAATATTTTCCAGAACTTGGAATGATAGGGCCAATTAAATCACATATAATTATATACATTTTGAGACCGAAAAATATTTTAATTTAAATGTACAAATATTTTTGTACTAAGTTTCTAGTTATTTATAACGCATTCATTTTCGTAAATTGTAATGAAAATGTTTGTTTCGCTAGGCTAAACATAAGGTTACAATAACGGCGAGATTATACCTGTAAACGTTCAGCAAACAATGAAATGTCACAACCGGACTCTGACATTTCGTAACAATAAACTATGACATATGAAACCCGCTATTGTATTGATACCAGGAATTATAATTGGTAATCTCTAAACCCAGCATTTCGTTGAAGATTATGTCACCGAGGTTTTCTTTCATAACATTCTGGTTTATTAAACACAATAGCATTGTTTTTTTTTTTTTGAACCGGTATAGATAGTAAGATTTATAAAATGTATTGCCAAATATTTTATTTAGTGTATGTGTAACATTAGTTGAAACATTGATCGAGAAATGTCAGCGTTAGACAAATTTAATAATAAAACCTTATTCCATTAGTATGATTAAAATATAACTCATTAACTTATTTTAACGACACAGTACCTTACTACCTTCTTAGACAAACAAGAAAATGAAACCTATCTGTCTAGTGTCATTATCTCCTAATTTGTTATAAAGTTATTACTCATTTAAAATAACTTCTTAAATGCAAAATATGAAATCTATTTATGCTAAACACTTCATATTTCAACATTGTTATTCCTCATTCTGTTGATTAGCTACACGGACAAAAATTAATAAGTAGTTAAATTACTGAAACAGCTTGCATGAAAACAGTCAGATGTAGTTTACCCCTCTCCGTACCTTGCGCCGAACACTGTTAACTGTTTTATGCGTATTGAAAATTACTGATAAATCTGAATGTCCGTTGCAGTAAAACATGAGTAAACTGTTACTTTCACAATATAATTACAAATAATACAATAATTACAATTAAATATAATTACATTTAATATTAATAAACTATTTTGCTTGTATTTAAATTGATTAATGTACACAGTATGTGAAAATAGTTACGATATAGCAGAAACATATAGTGGTTAATAGCGATAATGCTTCAAATTTAACTGAAATATTTTTGTACGGGTTAGAATATTATCAAAATTTTATCAACAAACTTTTCTAGTAATTACATAAATATTTCTCAATACAGTTTCCAAATTATTACAAAAACTACTTATTCTATTTAGATAGTAACAACTAAATAGCACTATTATGTGAGTTGAAAGGTTTATCGCAAAGTTATAATAATGTTATAGCGTTAACTGATAAATATCTACAGTTCAATTTATAAAGTTTGCAACTGCATTTGATATATAATCAGTTTGTAGGAGAAATGGATTAAACTAAATGAGATGTTGTAAAATATCAATTTAATGTGAGATCAGCAACATAAAATTAACACATATAAACTTTAATATTCATAATAAATAAAGTTTTAGTTAGTTTTATTGAATCTAATGACAATTTGTATAATTAAACATTATATTAAATAACGTTTATTTCATATGGAATTCATTCACAAACTAAGCAAAGGAATGAAGACTCTTGGAGCAACTGGGAAAAATTGTAAAATAGTACAAAATGTTAATGTTAACTTCAATCATACTTTTCCAGATAACTTATTTTTGGCCAAGGCTTTTCAAAACCATAGGTTCCCCCTCAGGTGACTCCACAAAAAACCATTTGATAGAACATTTCTTAATTTAATAAACATTTTTACTAAACACTAACACAAGACGCTATAACGATTAAAGTATTTTCTGCCGCTCACGAACACTCTTACGGGCATACCCGATTTTACGATATCTTCAAATACTTGTTGGGGGACTGCCCCGATATTGCCGTGCAGTAGGTTTTTTTAAGAATTCTCCCTCAATGTCGACCTGACCACGCTTCTCCTGAATCTCTACGTAGTGATTGTTGAGTACCAATATATTTCGCCTTCAGCATGTTTAATGTGAAGGCTTATAATTCTGTGTTACCTGTTTGTTTAGCAGCGGTGTCTGAACGGATGTGTATCGAATTAGATCCGGTGAATGTTTGTTAGGCTTTGTAATAAGAAACTATTTTTATTTAAATTTAAATTTGACAAGAAACTTTAATTAATTTTAATATAAAATTTAAATATAAGGCTACTTTCCGAAATTTCTTTTTGTATACAAAGCGAGTAACATATACCTAATTTCAGTTAGAAAGTTTTTACCTGATACATAATATTATTACATATTACCTTTTGTTTTCTTTTTGTATACACTCTATTATATATCCTTTTTGATAACGACTTGATAAAATTATCTTATCATCCCCAATTGCACAATCTTCATATATAAATAAATATCTGCAATCTGAAGCAAACTAAGGACACTAATGACATAGATAATTTTTTAACATAACAGTGTGCAATTAGTGATAAAACACATTTAATGAAAGATTAATTATTTTTAAAAGTTTTAAATGTCAATTACATTTTTAATTCAAACAACCATAACTACTTCAAATAATAATAAATTCTTTATTCTAGAGGTTTACAACTTTCTATAGAAATAATAGTAGAAGAGATATTTCGCACGAATGCAATATTGAACTGTATTAGACAGGGTGGTGACCCAATATTGGCTCTGGAGTTGTCCGATAACATCCAGAACATTCACTATGTGTTTCGGGTTTAGTGGTTATCGTTATATAGTGCAGTAGTTCTCCCTAAGGTAACAGGAAACCTACTTTGAAATTGTGTTTAGGTGTCCGGAATAATAGTCATAAAAAATTTTCAGAGGATTTAAAACATACTAAATATAACTGTATGAAGAAACATAATTTATATCATTTATGCCCATAAAGTTGTTCTTATACCATAAAGGTTTATAATAATTAAAGTGATAACCATACAAATTCAAAATTACTACCTGTGTCATAAACAATAAGAGGCCATTTATTATGAAGCATTGAGTTATTTTTACTCATTTTAGTAAACAAACTAATAATTTTAACTATGATATATAGTTTCAATTCATAAAAAAATATGTATACTAATTTAAGTATAGAATTTAAGTGTATGTGACATTGAATAAGTTTAAAATACAATATGGTTCTATATATTACATGATAACTCTTTCTGCTTACTTCCATTTTAACTTAAATTGATACTTGCATTTTAGACCTTTTACATTAGGAATTTTTTGAATTTTCACTGTATACAATTTCTGGCATCTATTAATAATTACAACTCGGTAAAGGCTTTATGCCTGCTTTACATATACTATTCACTTTGTAATATAATTCGATTTGTTTTTAATAGTAATAATAGGAATTATATAGGGCGAATTTAAATGGAATTTTATGTTATATTTATTTATCTTTTTTATTATTAGAAACATATTTTTAAAATCTTATCGTAATATATAAAACGTTAATTAATGATGGAGGCGAGTACAAAGAATGTAATCAAATTTTACAGTAATATTTAGATTTAAAAATACTATCAGTTACGCTTGGCTATGTACATTATTTCTTTTGAGTAACATGTATATGATAGGGCATTATGTTTTATAATAGCATAATAAAAACTCTTGAAAACACATGTTTGTCGCTTTAGGATAATCCAACCTCCTATTAAATATTAGAATAATAAGATTATAAGTTAAAAAGAATTATGTTTTTGTGTTATTAGGCCGCAGAGTGAAACCGATTTTCAAAGCTTCATTGAAATACACGAATTGATCTGTGTAAGTTCATTATTTATGAATAAATAGGTTGATCAATTTTAGTAACACTACATACATTTTAGGTCAGATTGAAGGAATACTGAGTCCGCATTATTCTTATTAGAAGCCCTTATAATGTAAATGATGCCCTATAATAATTTTGAATTTGTTTAAAGACATGTTTACGTTAAAAATTTAAAAAGGATTATATTTGAAATGAATAAATACGTAATAAGTTTGTTTTTTAGAGTCCTGTTTGATAAAAAAAGGAACTTATACTCATTAAAATGCTATTTACTTTTTAATATTTACTTAGTAGTATTTTCAGTATGTTACCAATAAAACAGATTTAAAAAATTTCCCCCCTCATTGTGTTTTTATATTTACGGTAATTGGATAATACTTCCGGTACCGTATTAGCATTTGGATAGTTGGAACGATCCATCTATCTATTAAGTTGTCAAAGAAATCTTTTTCTTTCAAAAATTGTTTACTTCCAGCCGTTGTATTATAATTTACGTTTAAGTTGTTTTGGATACCAATAGTATACTGAGGACATAACAAATTTTCATCTTTCTAAAACAGCTGCATGTAAAATAATTATAATCATTCCCACCCCAAACTACAATCGTTACTTGTTCGTAATGTAAATTATCTTTTTATATTTTAGTAATGAGGAACTTGTGTCTCATATTTTTTGGTCATTTAAAATGTAGAAAATAGTTCTTCTAGGGGTAGCAAAGTTGCAAAACCTATTGAATCTCTTATAGGTTGCCATCATCAATACAACTCTTGTTAAAAGCGTAAGACAATTGTGTGAAAAATAGATATTCTTGTGGTTACAACAGTGTTGAAATACATGTGGATGTTTGATCTGCATAACATATAATTTAATGTTCTATATAAAGCATAGTTCATATGTACGTAAAATGTTGCCAAAGTGGGAAATTAAATGTTTTAAACAGATTTTTAAAACTCTTTTTTCCATTGTTACATACTTCTTTTATTGGTGGCCGTTCTTACATCACACTTGTAATATAATTCGATTTGTTTTTAATAGTAATAATAGGAATTATATAGGCGAATTTAAATGGAATTTTATGTTATATTTGATTTATCTTTTTTATTATTAGAAACATATCTTTTAAAATCTTATTGTAATATATAAAACGTTAATTAATGATGGAGGCGAGTATAAAGAATGTAATCAAATTTACAGTAATATTTAGATTTAAAATACTATCAGTTACGCTTGGCTTTGTACATTATTTCTTTTGAGTAACATGTATATGATAGGGCATTATGTTTTATAATAGCATAATAAAAACTCTTGAAAACACCTGATTGTCGCTTTAGGATAATCCAACCTCCTATTAAATATTAGAATAATAAGATTGTAAGTTAAAAAGAATTATGTTTTTGTGTTATAAGGCCGCAGAGTGAAAGCGCTTTTCAAAGCTTCATTGAAATACACGAATTGATCTGTGTAAGTTTCATTATTTATGAATAAATAGCTTTGATCAATTTTAGTAACACTACATACATTTTAGGTCAGATTGAAGGAATACTGAGTCCGCATTATTCTTATTAGAAGCCCTTATAATGTAAATGATGCCCTATAATAATTTTGAATTTGTTTAAAGACATGTTTACGTTAAAAATTCAAAAGGATTATATTTAAAATGAATAAATATGTAATAATTTTGTTTTTAGAGTCCTGTTTGATAAAAAAGGAACTTATTCAGTTAAATGCTATTTACTTTTTAATATTTACTTAGTAGTATTTTCAGTATGTTACCAATAAAACAGATTTAAAAAATTTCCCCCCTCATTGTGTTTTTATTTACGGTAATTGGAACCTACTTCCGGTACCGTATTAGCGATTGGATAGTTGGAACGATCCATCTATCTATTAAGTTGTCAAAGAAAATCTTTTTCTTTCAAAAATTGTTTACTTCCAGCCGTTGTATTATAATTTACGTTTAAGTTGTCTTGGATACCAGTAGTATACTGAGGTCATAGCAACAAATTTATGGAAATTTTCATCTTTCTAAAACAGCTGCATGTAAAATAATTATAATCATTCCCACCCCAAACTACAATCGTTACTTGTTTGTAATGTAAATTATCTTTTTATATTTTAGTAATGAGGAACTTGTGTCTCATCTTTTTCGGTCATTTAAAATGTAGAAAATAGTTCTTCTAGGGGTAGCAAAGTTGCAAAACCTATTGAATCTCTTATAGGTTATAGGTTGCCATCATCATCAATACAACTCTTGTTAAAAGCGTAAGACATTTGTGTGAAAAATAGATATTCTTGTGGTTACAACAGTGTTGAAATACATGTGGATGTTTGATCTGCATAACATATAATTTAATTTTCTATATAAAGCATGGTTCATATGTACGTAAAATGTTGCCAAAGTGGGAAATTTATAAATATTTTAAAACAGATTTTTTTAAAACTCTCTTCCAGTTGTTACATTCTTTTATTGGTGGCCGTTCTTACATCACGACTCAACGAGCGTTCCGAGTGCACTTTAACATTCCGCGTAATTATCCCGTTCCACATCGCAATGTTATTGCAAGTTGGGTTCGTGCGTTGGAAGAAACTGGTTCAACACGAAGGCCTAAAGGTATGGGAAGACCGAAAACAGCGAGAACTCCCGAAAACGTCGCAGTAGTGAGGGCAGCTGTTGAACAATCACCAACACGCTCTGCCCGGAAACACGCAACTGCGTTAAACATGTCTGATCGCTCTGTTAAGAGGATTTTACACAAAGATTTATTCTTCCACCCCTATAAAATTATGTTGGTTTAGAAGTTAATGCCTCCAGACTTTCAACACCGCGTGAATTGCGCTCAAGAAATTTTAGAACGTATCCCACCAAGGTCAACCTTCTTCAGTAGTGATGAAGCCCATTTCCACCTGTCAGGTTCAGTTAATAAACAGAATTTCTGTTATTGGTCGGACAGAAACCCACAACAAGTTAATGAGCGACCTCTCCATTCCCCGAAAGTGACTGTATGGTGTGCGATTTCCAAATTTGGTGTTATTGGACCCTACTTCTTTGAGGAGGATGGGCTTACAACAACCGTGACCGCTCAGCGTTACGTTTCGATGCTGCAAGATTTTTTTGAGCCAGAATTGAATCAGTTGGTTGAAGAACAACATCTTGAGGATATTTGGTTCCAACAAGATGGGGCTACGGCCCACACAGCACATGTTTCAAGGACGAAATTGCGGCAAATGTTTCCTTGCGCGTCTCGTGTCTCTGAGGGGTGACCTGCGTTGGCCTGCAAGATCACCTGATATGAGCATTTGCGATTTTTTCCTGTGGGGTTATCTCAAGGACAAGGTTTTTTTGGCATCGTCCTCACAACTTGGAAGAACTCAAGATCCGTATTAGAGAGGAAATCACCACCATTCCAATCAATATGTGCCAAAATGCAGTGGAAAACTTCAGAAATCGCCTACATCAGTGCATTGCTTCTGGAGGACGCCATCTTTCAGATGTGATCTTCAAATCTTAACAGAAAAAATGGGGTAATGTACTTATTCAAGCAAAATAAACCACATTGTCATAACTCGTACAGATTTTTTAATACCACTTCAAAACTACACTGTTTGTTTTTCCGCACCCTGTATATCTAGTGAGTCCTCATTAAGTTAATAAGAGAATTTTAATCTGATGTAGAACTCTACAACTTCCATACAAATCGTTCCATTGAAAACGGCTCCTCAGGCCGGATATAGATCGCTATAGGTGAAGGCGAAACTTGACATGGGTTTTATAATATATTAAATTTAAAATACACAACAAATCCACAAGCATATGGGTTACCTTTATTATTATTAATTGAATATTTTTTTTTATTATTTTCGAAACAACAACTAAACCAAGTAGTATCTATTATCACGATTGTAAAAGAAATTAAATTTTGGCCACATTCTTTTCATATTCAAAACAGTATAAATTTACTTCATATTTTGAAAGTAAAACATTTTTATTCATATAGGTACAAGTACATAAACTTCAATAAACATATTACTATTTAAGATATGTTTACAATTTAAAAAGTTAGGAAATAATTAAATTCATTCCCTACCCGTTACGAAGAAAACATTAAAACACATTCTGTTTAAAATCAGTTGTGTACCACAAGAAAAGTTAATTCATCCTTATTATTGTAGACAGATTTTGGTCGGAAGCACGCCCTGATTCTTTACGGCAGGGGAGCGGAAATGGAATTGCACAAGCGTTCTCTGTCGTAATAAAAGGCTTATGTAAGGATTGGGATTATTTGTTTGTATTTAAGCTTATGGCAGTATACCTCTTGATGTCACGGAGATGCCTTGAACTTTTAGAATTTCTAATTAACTGACATAATATTACACGTTTGTATCTCTAAGGAACAGGAATAAATTAATCAGCGAAATTAATGAGCGTTAACAAATATTCTTCATAGGATTCAAGCGTGGATTGAAAGGAGGGATGAATGGCGACCTCCCTGTAATCCTGTAATACATCAACGGGGTGAACAACCGACCAAGAAAACCTGGAATAAGCCGGGAATTTAATTCACAGATAAAAAATATAATATATGACTGGAATCGTTACAAAGTCTAGGTTAACGAAATAGCAATTTCTTTATTAATTTATATTTATGAAATAAAATCTATTTTGACTTGTTCTTTGAATGAAGAATTGAATTATCCCATCCACTGTATTCTTAGTCTTTTGATCCATATAATTGAGAATATAAATTTACAAGCAGACAATTACGTCACCGTGCAGAGAGAGCGGGTACAGCACATGGCTGCTGTAGTGTTTGTTGTGGTCTGCAAAATGTTTGTAAGTCCTACTGAGACCGATTAATCCGTCCAAAGTTGCCTTTACTCTTGTAGTTGACTTTATTCCGATTAGTTCTATGGTCCCACCTCTACGTCACAACATGACGAAGCTATTTACAGTAATCTATGTTAATAAAATGTAGAGAAGAAGCTGAGACTGGAACCAGTGACTTTCTTGTATAGATACATTTAATATCTGAAAGATATAAAATTAATCTTACCCAAACTTTTTATACATTTCATTATTAAATTTTATGCATTCAAAACATTGTATTGAGTTTTATCAGATAATTATTATAGATCTCTTGTAAAATTAGATGTTTTGAGCAATGTTTTAAAAACTATATAAATATATTTAAATGGTTGCGCAGCAGTTTTAAAAATAAAATATTACGATTTCATTAATAAATAAAACAATCATAGGTTTTCGTACTGTAAGCTTACAATGAATCCCTTTGTCATGGTTCTTGCATGATTATAAGTACTAAGACTAATAATAACCTAAATATACAATAATTGAAACAAAAATAAAGGGTTATAATTAAATTTAATATGTACACAATCTTTGATGCAGAGTTTTAAAACGGAGTTTTGCAATAAAAAATTAATATATTTATTATATAGTATTATTTATTAAAACATTTATAGTCCAGTAGCAAAGAGCCAATATTCATTATATTGAGCATACATCCTTCGACCCTATAGAAGCATTTTTCTTAAGAAATATATCAATGTTAATGTACGATAAATCTTGCATCGTTTGTCATGGAAAACACCAAGAACTATAGTCGTAAGCACTTTCTAACCATCCTTCACCTATGGACTAAACTGTAAGTAAACTAGCTATAAGTTAATTTGATATTATTTTACTAATTACTCTTATATTGCAAATATTATGCTATGTACCTGGCTACATCACTCGCTTAAACATAAAGACATGGCTATCATAAAGTAAATATGGAGTATAATGAATCAATATGGATAGTATTGTTTTAAATTTTAATATTGAATGGTTATAGGTTGTGTCCTTTATATTAAAAATAACATTACTTTTAAAATACGTTGAATCTATGAAGTGAAATAATGTAAACATAAGTTCACAGAGAATAAACTGAAGGAATAATGATTAACTTTTAATGTACAACTATGGTTTATCCACTTCCATTTGGTGGTATAGTACAATTAATATAAAGCATTTGCATACCCTAAGTTATTAAGGTTTAAAATAATGATAAGAACAAGAGTGTTTTAGGGAATATAGAATGAATATTCTAGTAAGGGTCATAATACTGTTTAGACCTTACACGAGTTGGCAGTGTTAGTCTTACAAAGTGTATCTCGCTTTACCGTCCGCACAAATCATGTAATATAAGAAATAAATTCACAAGAATATAGAGCTTTCTTAAAAGTCACTGTTTTACTTTATTTAATAATATTTTAGTTTTTTGCCTCACACGATTGGTAAGTAAGGTTTAACTCTTTAAAACTGAACTACTAGTGCTATTGTAAAAATATAATTTTGAAATTAATATTGTTGAGATCATTCATCTTACGACAGTTTTAAATACAGTTGAAGGTTTTTATTATTGGTGATATAATAAAATTATTACTTTAGATTTTCTAATTGATTTTTTCGCAAGATAATATATAAAAGAGAACTTAAAAATAAATTAGAATTGGAGGAGTGCTTAAAAATCACGTTTATTTAAATGCGTTAAAAATGCTTAGCGTTTTATCTCACTATTTTGAAGGCTAGATTTAACAGTATTTCTTGCCATCATTTTAAACCATGGTGAATTCTTAACGAAATACGTAGACTATTTTAAAAGGAACAAGGTAGAAGGAAATACGGCCGGAATTTAGGATGTGTTAGCATAATTAATATTGATTTTTGAACATTCTATACGCTTATCTCACATTTTTTAAGGATGGACTGCGAGAATAGGCTACGCGGTTGTGGAGATATCTTATAGAAATTGGTTTTTCATAATACAAACTGAGTGACTCATTAACGTCAAATTAAAGAGCTTTATATTGCATGTGCTTTTTACACAGGTGCGAAGTCTTTAGGAACCATGTGGGAGTCAACCATACTGTGGTATTAAATCCTGACTCAGGTATTGTGGTATGTATGTTTTGTAAATGTGTTATGTAGCGAGTAAAACATTCAATAAACGTAATATTTTATTGAAGAAGTAGTACATACTTTTAATATACAGAAATATTAATAATTTATATTTCATGAAATCTAACTGTTTCTGAGTTTTAATAAAATATATAAAGATAATGACAGGTTATCTTCCAACCGTCGGAAAATATACAATCACGAATTTTTACAGTAAAATTATTTGAGTAAGTATAGTATGCTAACTGCTGCAGGACAGAAAAGTGCATTTAGAGAGATAAATGTGAACAACTGTAGCAAAACCATAACTCAAACCTTAAATAAGATTTCACTTCAAGAGAACTTTTACAGATTTATTCGGTGAAACAGCTTAAAAATAAGGCAAATACAATCCATTGAGTTAGAAATGTAATTTATTGAGTTGTGTGTATTGGATATATTCTTATCCATACTAAAAGGTTTGCCATGTATTTCGATTTCTCAGTAATTGCCAGAGTTCTTTAACATTAAAATCAAAGACCTCCTACTAGATGAACGTTGGTTAAAATGTTTCTCACATATTACGTATATAGTTTTTCGTTGATGCATTCCTGTAAGTTATTGGGGCTCTTTATGCCTTCCTATCAAATACATAAACAACCTAATTATATCCGAGTATATATCTGAGCTCTATAAAATCTAACCTGCATTTTTCTTTACAACTTTCCTATTATATTTTTTTAACATAGCTTTATATATTTACAATACATTATAGCCTTATCATATAATTCAAAATAAAATTATTGCATATACTATGAAAGAGAAACCAATGACTGTAACTGATTACAATAAAAATTCAATATATAAGTTTAAGAAATATTTATATAATGAGTATTAAGTGACAAACAAAGACGTACAAGTTTAGTTTCCAGCGTTTAAGTTCGTACAATATTTTTCTGTTATTCTTTTAAGACCTATGCTAAAAGTGAATACGATAAAACTGTTACTAGAACATTTTTGATAAAACAGTATTTTGTGAACCTAGGTTTTTACCTTGTGATAAGAAAACTACTTTATTTGTATACAAGGGCTATATATACATCCCAACGGTCACCTTTCTTTTAGTGGTAAACTTAATGGTTTAAGTCAAACTAAGATTTAATGGTATACAAGGGTTATAAATCACTTTATATATATATATATATATATATATATATATATATATATATATATTTCAACCTTGTATATCAATAAAATCTTAGCTTCACCCATTAAGTTTCCCACCATAACTAAGGTCATTCTAAGTGAAAAAGTTCTGGCTCAACTGTGCATAGCTGCGGTAACAATGTACCATGGCAGAAGCTTATGACATTGCAGTAGTTACAAGTAACCAGGTCACCATACATTTCACTTACTTGACCGCAAACTCACATGTTATTCCAATCATAAAAGTATTTTATGAAAAAGATGTTCACCTATACTAGATCTAGATAATAACTGTATATCCAATCCATATTTTAGGGTTTTAAAGACTTTTTTAAATATTAGAATGTTAAACTTCCTGGTTCTATTCACACACACACACACACACACACACACACACACACACACACACACACACACACACACACACACACACACACACACATATATATATATATATAAATATATAATCGAATGATACATTTATATATAACTACTTTCAAGAGGATTTTTACCTATCCTTATTCATATCATATCTAATAATTATTGATTTTTCTCATATAAATATGTCATTATATAAATAAATTCTCATTAAAATGTGTCATTTTAATAAATCGCTTCGTTCTGTAACAATAAATACGTTTTTAAACGTCAAAACTGTTATGTGTTTTCCTTAAGGGAGCATGTACCTTTTTGGCACCAAAATATCGATTTTTTTGAAACATATTATAAAAAATACTATTTTTTATGCCCTTTTCAAAAATATATAACACTCTATATCTGAGAGGTTTAGAAATATGTGAAAAATGTGTTTTAAAGAAATGTATGCACGCTTTTTTCAGCTGACAACATGGCGGCGCTATGGATTGTTAGTGTCAGAATGTATTATATACATATTACTTGCTCCAATTGTATGATTATTAAGTTTTTTCCCCCCTTTAGGTTGGGTAGCACTGGTTGCTTTAGATGCATTTGAAGGATGTAAGTCATCTGTAACTTACCTAACCTACACTATTGATATTATTGTTATTGTTTATGTTTACTAACAGTGTTTGTCCAGTGTAATTCTATTTTGTGTAGTGCCAGTGATCAAAACTTTGGACTCTTAGTGTGTATATTATTATATAAATAAATGATATTATTGTGTATTAGCCATGCCTAGAGTGAAAAGGTTCAATAAACAGTCTTACAGAGGTAACCAATTTCGTAAAAATTCAAGTGAACTAGGACTAAGTGCTTCTCCAGGTACAAGTGAATCTAATATAGGCCTAGGCCTAAACAATCATCTAGTTCTAAGAAGATTAATGATTCAAAGTTGCCTAAATTTAGTGATTATGACATAAACAATGTAAATATTATAATAGATTACAACAGATTTTCTGGCCTAATAAAATCTTTCACTGCATGTAAATATTGTAGTAGTTCCGACTGCATTGACATAAGCCTAGATGAAGACTTCAAGTGTGGAATAGTACATCGCATAAATATTTTGTTGCAATGTATGTAAACATACTGACTCAGTAATAAGCTCCAAATGTGTTTAGAAATATGTATGAGTTGAATCTAAGATATGTTTTATATGCTCTACGTTCAATCGGCAAAGGCCTAGATTCTGGTAGGGTATTTTCTGCTGTGATGAATATCGCTCCCACCAAACAGCCGAATTGAAAAAATATAATAAAAAAACTGCTTACTGCTGTAACAGAGGTAAGTGAATGTTCACTTAGACACAGGCAGCTGATGAAGTTCGTAGCCTAAATGATGATTGTCGTGATATAGCAGCCGCTTTTTGACGGTACCTACGGCGAGGCTTCACCTCTGTGAACGGCGTAATGACAGCAACAATCCTTCGATACAGGAAATGTTATGGACTTTATGAGGGTTTCAGCAAATATTGTAATAAATGTGTCAGAAAACCTCTAAGCCATGACAAAACCCCTATTGAAACAGCACAAAAATTCTGGTACTTGTTTGGAAAATTTTTCAGTACAAGTGGTGGAATGGAGGTGGCGGGAGCTCTGACTCTTTGGTCGCCGCTCTCAGGCTAAAACTCAATGTGCGATACACAAAATACCTTGGAGATGGGGACTCTAAGGGGTTTACTCATGTTATGGCAAACAATCCCTATGGTGATGATGTTTTGTTTAGAAAAACTTGAATGTGTAGGCCATATTCAGAAGCGACTAGGAACAAGACTGCGGCGATTGAAGAGGGATAAATAAGGAATCAAATTGAAAGGATGGTAAAGGACTTGGAGGACAAGTTAGGTTGACTGATGTAGAGATAGATCACTTACACAACGTTTTTTTATGGGATGGCAATAAGGAATAATTTGGAAGATGTTGAAAAAATGAAGAGAGCAATATGGGCTACGTTCTATCACAAATTATCGACTGACGCAAAACCTCAGCACGAACTATGCCCGCCTGGGATTGAGTCTTGGTGCAAATACAGACAAGCTTCAGGCAAATAATAAGCTAGATGATTTCAAACATACAAACTCAATGCCTGAATCTATTATGGGAAGAAATAAAACCAATCTATAAGATTTATCAGCCCCCAGCCCTACTAAAGAGGTGTCTGCACGGTAAAACACAGAACCCTAATGAAAGCATCAATAGCGTAATTTGGAATAGGCTACCCAAGACCACATTTGTTGGCATTCAGGACATTAAAATTAGGGGTTTGTGATGCAGTTCTTAGTTTTAAAATGAAGGAGCAATGGCCAAAGTGAATGTTTTTTGGAACGATTATGCATCCAACCAGGACGCTTTAACTGGTTGAAGGCCTTGAACAAATCGATTCCAATAGGGTTAAAAAAGCTGACAAAGAAGTCCAAGAAGAAAATAAAAAGAAGAGGATAAAAAGAAGGATAGGAAAAAAGAGTAAAAAATGAAGAAGAAATGATTACTGTCCAGGTGGATTTTAAAGTGATTATGTGTTTTGAAGTGTAACTAAAACTTTAAAGCTGTTTTACAAAACCGAAAGTACCGTTTTGTTGACATTTCGGAACACGTTGTTGAAACAATTATTAGACTTACAGACTTCAAATTTTACACACTTATTGCAGACTAGTTTGGTGAGTAGATTCATGCTTTTTTATCAATATATATTATGTTTTTTATAATTTTAAAAAATATTGTATTTACATAATTAAAAAAAAAAACATTTTGTTTAAATTGCTACCACGATAATTTTTTTGTTTATTGAGATATTAAAAAAAAGGGCATGAAAATATAAAGCTGTTTAATGTAGAACAAAACCCTAAAAGTTTAAAGTCAATATGTCTAATAGTTTAGGAGATAAATGGTACCGACATGTTGCAGTGTACTCCCATTTAAATAACATGGGACCCGAAAAAGGTACATGCTCCCCTTAACTAAAGCTATATTTTCTGTCAGATTTGAATTCTGATTTAAATAAATTATAATATAATACACCCGTTGTAAAAGAATGTACAATTTTCCCATGACACTCAAAATATACATCTGATGACCTCAAAAAAATCTTCTTAGGCTAAAAGCTTCTAATTCTAACCATTGTAATCTATTTCTGCGTTAAAGTTTTTAAAATGCCTTGGTAGTGTTTGTTTTATTGCTATGATCTAGAAAACGTACACATGCAGGAGCACGGAAAATCTTTTACAGTAAAAAGAGACTGCTTCCGGTTATTACATTGTTTTTTAGGTTTCCAGTATTTCTGGTCCTGAAAGTCATGTTCAGAGCGTAAGACATACGTAAGTCAAATGTAAAAATTCTAGGATAGCGTAAAGTTGAAAATAACGTGAAAAATTATAATAAGAAAATACAACATCCTTAAACACATTCTAAAATTTTTAACATATTTCAGGTCCTATGAGGTTTTGATTAAAATAAAATGACCTTTTCATCTTTTTGAAGCAAAGAAACATGCAAAGATATTTGTAGTAAATGTGAAAAAGTGCAGTTCTTCTTGTAAATTAAACACTATACAAACTATTATGAGAGGTTAATATTCATGAAACATTTTCATCTGTGTATGGGATCAGAATGATAAGTGTGAAATCTTACCATAGGATAGTAGAAATTTAATATAACTTAGTTTTCCTCCAGGATGCAAACCTATTTCAACTTGTCTGCCAAAAACACCTTGTACTTTCCCGTTGAAGTTAATGCTCTCAAAGCATTGGGAGATGTAAAACATTAATGTTCCTTAGTAACATGTAACCTAATGTTTACCTTTATGAGAAGTGATCGTTATAACAAATATGCAATTTAGATTCCCATTATCAAAATTACATAGTGAGCAAAATATAACATATTTTCCTGATAATGTAAGAGCACCCCGAATTTCATGCAAATTTTAACTTTAACTTCCATTTAAGTGTTTATATATCCTTTAAATACAGACAGACCATCACACAAAAATACATTTTTAAATTCCCGGAAAAGGTGAAATTTGGACATACTACTGTAAAAACATATGGTTAAGAATGCATAATTATTAAACATGCAGGACTAACTCTTGTACATGTAAAAATAATTTTTATTCCAAAAATATTTTCAGCATTTTGACTGATGGGGTTAATTGAAATAAATAAAGAAAGCTAACATGTTTTTTTTTTTTTCAAGTATTGAAACCAAATATATTTTCTGTGAGATATGCAATAGCTATTAGTTTAAAATTTATATTTAATACGGCTCTATTTACTTATAACGAAGTTTTTTATGTAAATATTGAAAAATTTAATTTTTACAAACATAACAAGAAAATAACTAATTATTTATGATACGATTAATCTTTGTTAAAATGTATACTTCTGTACATTGTATGAGACTAAGTGCAAGGTTACAATAACGGCGAGATTATACCGGTAAAAGTCCAGCAAACAATGAAATGTCACACCGGACTCTGACATTTCGTAACAATAAACTATGACATATGAAACCGGCTATTGTGATGACACCAGGAGTTATAATTGGTTTTATAACTCAACCATTTCGTTATAGGTTACGTCACCAAGGTTTTCTTTCACAACTTACTGGTTTAATGAATACAATTGCATTGCTTTTTCATTATGTATGAATCAATATTCTACTAACAGATCATAAATTCATCACTAATATTTTTTTTTGGTGTACCTCAATACTTTCATAAAATATTGTTCGAGAAAACTTGCCCTAATAAACTTAAGATAGAAAAATGTTTAACTATTTGTATAATTAAGAATACGACTAATTAACATATTTGGCCCACCCAGTGCTTTACTACCTTCTTACACGTGCCAGAATATATACCTACCTGTCTAGTGTAATTATATCCTAGTTATTATAAAAGTCTTACTGTTATGAGATAACTTCATATGTGCATAGGAAGACATTTATGGATGCTAAACACTTCATATTTCAATATAGGAACATTCCTATTTATGTTCCTTAGATAATTTATAAAATGACTAAGCTGTTATGTAAACAAACAGCATGCATGAAAATAGATGGTAGTTTTCCCCCTTCTCAATCTTACCCCGAACAATGATACCAGTTTTACGGGTATGGAAATTTACTGATCCATCAGTAATGTCTATTGCAGTAAAATATTAATGAACTCTTACGGTAAACAAATATAAATAAATCTGATTTTATTAACTTATTTGGCATATATGTCAATAGAGTACTGTAAGCAGTACGTGGCAATGAAAAATAGTGTGGTATTGGAAAAAGTTACATTAATATCACTAGTAAATAAATACTCATTTTCCAATATTAATTTTATTCTTGCAAGTCCTTTTGGAATCATTGATTCCATCATAAGCAAGAATAAAAATAATATTTGAAAATTTTTTCATTTACCAGTGATAATTTGTACCAATAGTTACGTCATATCAAGGACTTGTGGTAATTAGTAGCAGTATGGCAACACTATTTAAAATTTCATCGACATATTTTTGTGTGGGTCACAATGTTATCAAATTTTATCTTCCACATTTTCTAGTCAATATATATATATATATATATTTGTCCCTAGGACAGCTCCAGAATTGTGGAAAAACTACTTTATGTTGATAACATTAAAGAGGACTATTACGTGAATTGAAAATGTATATCGCACAATTATAACCATTTTATAACGTTAACTGGTACTAATTTACAATACCTTTTTTATGAGGTTTGCAACAGAATTTGCTTTTAAAGTAAATTTTTAGAAGAAATGGATTCAATCAAAAGAGATTATATAAAATATTACTTAGTATCATTATTAATTTTTCACGGATATTGACGTTATTTTTCGTTCTTTAAAGAGCATTTATCACACACAAAATATGGAAGAGTTGACAAATCTGCTGGAGCCAAGCACTGCATTGAATCAGGACACAGAACATCAATTACAAATCTAAAATTAATAAAAGAAATAACAAAACCAATGAACTTGAATGCTTGGGAAACACTATACATAAACAGAAATAAAGAAAAACTCATGAACAATGAAGAGGGCCCTATTGAAAATTCCAATCTTCGTTCTTCTCAATTTATTCAAAAATTAAACTCTAGTCAAATTTAATTTTTCATACTGGCTGAAATATTTTTAAAATTTTTGTATTAAAATTTTTACACCATATGTTATTTTAATATTAATTGTAACAAACTATGTGTAAATATTTATTTGTGGAGTTTCCTGAAGATGAAACCTTTGGTTTCGAAAGGCCTCGTCCAAAAAATAAACAATTTGGAAAAAAAATTAGTGTTTTTTATTAACATTTAGTAATATTTAAAGAATTTTCCAATTGCTCCAAGAGTCTACAACAAAATTACTGTTTAACTTTTTACTTTATCGACAGCAGAAAAATTACTGGCAATGTATGTAAGGGAATATCTAGTCCAACAACAGTTTCCAGCAGCTCACAAATATCAACCAAACAATCTGTCCATATACGGTTAGCTTATGCTGAGTTATTTGGGTGACTCAAAGTTGGTTAAGTGTCAAGAAAAGGTCCTCTCATATTTTAAACCCTTTTGATATTTACGCATAAAAATATTATCAATAGTGATTGGCGATAGACGAATGACGATTTCTTAATGGAAATTGCTCTATTAAAAAAAATAATTTGGTTTGAGTGGTTATTTTATGCATATTAGATCTCGGCATCTGAAACATAATCAGAGAACTGTAATATTAAGTACAGTCTTAAAAGACTTTTAATTAAAAAAATAATGCTAAACCATTAAAGATACACACATAATTTTATTATTAACAATTTAAATTAAAATTAAATTAAAATTAAATTAAAATTAAATAGCTTGTGCCCATCGTGTTATCAGCCTGTATAAGACGAATCGCAATAGTGTGACACTTCATATTTTCTGCAAAGTAAGTAGTCTGCTATCTATGTTTAATCAAATATTAACTACATATATAATAAAATATGAAAAGATTGAGGATTCATTTGTAGAGAAAACTTTATAAAAGGTGAAACTCAAGAAGAATTTTACGGTGTGTGTTTGCTCTAAAGCAAGACATTACATTGATTCAGAGTGTCAGTAGAGCGATTAAACATGAAGGAATGTTTTGATGACGATATATCTTTTAGTACACCTTACAGTTATGTTTATTCAAACGGAGACATTCCAGTATATAAAAGTGGCAAATCTGCGTGCTGAATTTGTTTAGAGGGAAAAAGACGTAGGATAATGTGGGTGAGAATGTTCATTTATTAACATAAATAAAAAGTACTGTATATTCTTTAAAGGAAAACACACGAATGTTTAATAAGAGTGTCGCTGCGCATCCTGTACGTGGGTAATGAGACCAAAGGCAAATTAATGGGTGGATGGAAAAGTGATTGTGATGTGTTCAATAAAAATTAGAAATACTTTATTTAACCTAAAGGAAGACACTGAAGTGATCCAAAGAGTCGGTGCCATATGCTATATATGAAAATGAGAATTGCTCAAATGTTCTATTTATGAGACGTGAGTGGAAGTAAAAATACCACAGGATTGACCGATGAGTATAATATATAATACGCCAATTGTAAAGTTTTCTTTTCTACGGGGCGGTACATTAACCTCTTGCTGATATTAAAAGCTGAAGCAAAATGTAAATATAATATTTCCAGTTACCTTTAAACTATATTTATAAAATAAAAGTATACTGCTTAGTGAATTCTGTATACTACGAGTATGTAATTCATCATATTTTTCTGTCACAGCATTTAACATTGTAATATAATATTTATATTAAAGACGTTCTATCTCTAAAAAGGAAAAGCATCCAAATTATGCATTATTTAATATATATATACATATTGGTAAATTCTTTTGTCATTTTCGTCCGTACCAGCGTACTTATTTGTACGTAGTATAGACATTTCCAAAACTAAATTATTGAAGAAAAAATCAAATAAAAAATCATTAAGTGAATAATTAACATTGTAAAATACCTCAAATTTGATTGTTTAGTCACAAATACCAAAGAGCAAACATAACCATTATTTTGTAATTAACGAATGTTCATACCTAAATTAGATTTTGATTTTAAATAGAAGTTGATGAGCTGTTTCATTACTTCTCAAATTAAATCTATTTATATTTTTGTTGGCATGTAATACGACATTATCGATGAATTTCATACTATAAAAGTGTTTCAATGTTGCCTTAATAGTGTTCCCCGGAATTTACATTGAAGGACTTGTCATCTCCATGAACAATACTAAAACACGGACCTGTCACTCTAATGCAAAGAGGTTTAGAAATATGGCCATTATATTTTTATTATGAAAATTATAATTTTGCTGATATTTTATATAAAGACTTCCTATGCCTAACTTTATGTAGTTTTAATGACTTTCCTGAAAACTACAGTAACTTTCATAGTTAGCAGTCATTGAAAAACAATTCAATCTACGCTAGATTTCGTATAATAATCGTCTGCGTTTCCAAGAGTACCTGATGCCTGATGTCATCAAAGATAAAGGCGGATTTAGGCGTTTCTTTAAATTTAAATGTGGGAATGAATTGGACAAAGTGTGTAAAAATGTATTTAAAATAGTTGAGTATTTATTGTTTGTTCCTGGTATTTTAAAAAATTCTACAGAATTTATACCTGATTTTGATTAGTTAAAACCCAGCAATAATTTTTTTACTAAACTTTCTTTATAACACGATTGGCTCAATGAGTCTGTGAAGATCCCATGAAACATTAATTACGATCAAAATTATATTGTGATCCTAAGGGCTAGGTACAAATGAGCACACAACTTTATAACAAATGCTAGTGAAAATATTGTCAATACCCATTTTAGAATTGTTCTTAATTCTTGTAGGTTCTTTGAAGCAGGCTCTTATTCCATAAGATTTAAAGAGGCTTAAAAACACAGCAGAAGTGAAACGAGTGTATCAATAATTAAAATAATTAAATTTAAATCACCCGTGATGACTAAATCCTTTCAATTTGTGGTGACACGGCTTTTGAGGCTGTCAAATTAACCTTAAATACTAATAATTCTACAAATACAGTTTCGAGTGTATAATATATGTGAAGATCAAGTTTTTTTATATAACATCGAGAGTTTTAGAAAAGAAATATAGTTGTTCTAGGGGGATTCAAACTAATTGTAACGCCTGTGGATGTTTGGTAATAAAATAATTTCTGTAGAATTTCTATTTCTGTGATGAAGCATGTTTGTGTCAAATTGGAAAATGCAAGAACAAAATTATCGTTCTTTTAAATTTTCTCCGATGTTTTAAACTTGGGTATAAGAGATATAAATATTATCTTCGGTATAAAAATATTTTAGTTTATAATTTTTTAGATTTTTTAAATGTAAAATTTCTGTTTAATGCGGGGTTATTAAAATGTTCTTATATAATGTCGGAAACAGAAAATAATTTAATTTATTTTATTTTTGTAATCATAAATATAAATGTAATCATATAAAATTGGAATTAATTTTATTATATGAGTTTAAGAAATACATTTTCACTTTTATGAACTAAACAAAATATATTGTTACTGTGTGAAATGTTTTGTTCAGTATACTTTTAGGTAACCTGTATATAATGCAACCAGATTTTCAACTACCACAAGACTATAATTAATATAGTACAGGTGATTATGATACTCTTCGTTGTGATCTAGTCATCGTGAGCCTAGTTTCACTGTATGGGTACACAGCCTGGTTTTCTTTGCATCGATAAATGAGTTACACCTAACTTTCTCCAAATCATTAGCCACGTGATATTCGGTAGGGGTATTATTGGGTTAGTATTAAAAGGATTAACACTTAAACGATAGTTTTTATCATATTATATTATTTACAGTAATATAAATAAATCCGACACTCACACACATAAATATTACTTGCCACCAGTGAGATAATTAAAGAGTTATAGTCTGATGTAGAACTCAACAACTTATTTACCTGAACCAGAAATTGTAAACACCGTTCCAATAAGAATTGCTTCCAAAGCCAGATGTCGATCTTTGTGAGGCGAACGCGAAGCTTACAAGCGTTTCCGAGGTTAGGCATGGGTTCGACAATATATTAATTTAAAACATAGAAAAGTTCCACACGCATGTGTGTTATCTTTGGTATTATTAATTAATTAATATGCAAATTTGTTTGTTTATAATTTTGTAAAAGACAACAAAACTGATATGTATCCTAATTACACGTCTATAAAGTAAATTCATTGTTGTCTAAATGGTTTTATTTACTCAAAAGTTATTGTAAATTTTGGAGCAAAAATATTTTAATTGTAGACAAAAATATGTTAAATCCAATAGACATACTGCTACTATGTGAATAATTTTGTATGCAGTGAAGGAATAAATAAATTCATTGACTAATAGTTACAAAGAAAACGTAAAACCACATACTATTTGAAATCGGTTTCTTGTACTACAACAAAAGTTAAATCAACCTTATCACTGAAAACAGAGTTTTCTTGAAAATTCGCTCTGATTCTTTCGACGAGATAGAGCGGAAATAGAACTGCACAAGCATTCCCTCTTGTCATGAACAGGTTATAAAAGAGTTTGATTGTTTAGGTTTCTTTTTTTTAGTTTTTGAAAGTATGCTCCTAGATTTCTCGCTTTATATGTTTAATAGATTAATACAGTTTTTTCAGGTTCATGCAACTAACCTTTGCATTGTACACATTACAATTTAAACTCGTATAATATAAGATATTTATCTCAGAAGAAAGGGAAGAAATCATTTAGAGAAACTAATGAGCGTAAGCAAATATTCTTGCATAGGTCTCAGGGGTGAATAAGAGGGGTGTGAGAAGGGGCAACACCCTAGTCCTGTCTATCTGACTATTCTGTTCATCTGACCAACCATAGAAGGAAAAAGCTGGTAGTGTAATTTACTTGTAAAAATTATAACGTAAGCCCGGAATCGTTGCAAAACCAGACATACTTAGGAAGCGAATTTTTAATGAAACGAATATTATCGATGTACAGAAATATGTTTTGCAGCTCTTGAATTAAGTGTGGAATCATCTCAAGCGTTGTATTGTCAGCATGTGATTGATCCGTTTAGTTGTGAATAAAACTGATATACGAATGATGACGTCACCGTGCAGAGAGCCCGGCGACAGCCCATGGTTGCTACAGTGTTTGTTATGGTCCGCAGTAAGTTCGTGAGTCTCACCGAGACCGGTCAATCCATCCAAGGTTGCCTCCACTCGTGTAGAGGTTGTCTTCGTTAGTGCTAAGTTCCCATCCTTCAGTTGCACCACACCATGGTGTTTCACTGTAGCCTAGACGACTACAATATAACAAACAAGCAGAGAATTTAATCGCAGCCTTTTTTGTATTTATGCACTTTATAGCTGCTAAAGGCAAAATGTTTATATATACAAACGTATATTTATTATACGTCATCAGTATACGATATTTCATAATTTTTATACAGCAGACAATTCTGGATCTCCTCTAAAAAGGAATATTATAGTAACAGATTTTTGTGGAGAACTTCCAAAAGGGGGTTTACTGTTAACAGTAAAAATATTATATGTATTGTTATTGACAGAAAAATTATAGTCCAGTAGCTGGGAATCAATTTACAAAGTAAACGAACAAAACCTAATATTTTCTCGTAACTAATATAAGCACTTTCCTTAAGATACAAAACAACATATATTTACGATAAATGTTAAATTTTTTACCAATAAACTAACAATACCTAAAATCCAAAAACGTTTAAATTATTTCTAAATTATTCAATTATCTAGAGTAAACCAGCCATAGGATAATCATACATATTTTTTTCAATCTTATTCCTATTTGGAATATTATATTACTTACCGAGGCCTTAATACTCGCATATAATGTAAAGATATGACTATTACAAACTAAATATTCAGTTTAATAATCCAATGTTAATATTCTAAAAAAATTTGTGGTTTTAGGTTATGTCTATTTCATTACAAGTGACATTACTTGTAACATAATTTTATTTAAACTGTTTATATTCACAGAGAAATAATGTAAAGGAGTATTCATTAAATAATCATAATTTTATGTACAACTAGTTTTATCATATGGTATAAAACATAAGCACACCCTAAGTTATTACAGTTTAAAATATTGCTTGTGCCAAGAGTTTTGGAGGAGGAATAAAATAAATATACCAGTAGGGGTTGTAAAACCGTTTAGTCCCAACACACGTTGGCACTGTTAGTCTTACAAAGTGTCTCTCGCTATCCACATAAGTCGTGTATTTTAAGATATCTGTTCACGAGTATATACAGCTTTCCTACAAGGTTCTGTTTTACTTTATTTGTAAACATTGTAGTTATGCACTACACATTATTTATATATTAGGTTTAATCAACAGTATCCGAAAAAATTTTATAACAGTATTTGTTCACGAGTATATACAGCTATCCTACAAGGTTCTGTTTTACTTTATTTGTAAACATTGTAGTTATGTACTACGCATTATTGATATATTAGGTTTAATCAACAGTATCCGAAAAATTAAAAAAAAAATATAATTGTGAAATTGGAAAGTATTTGCATCATTAATTTAAATACAACTTCAAATAAATTTAAAAGTTCTTATTACTGTTGGTGTAAAAATAATTCCTACTTAGAATATTATAATGGTTTGTTTGCGAAAATTAATTTATAAAGTGGAACTTTGAAATAAATGTTTATTGCTTTAAGAATCGCCGATTTATGTGTTACAATTTTTTACTCTTTCCTCTCATTTGTATGCTAGATTTCACAATGCCACTTAGTATAATTATGGCTATTGACTAACACGAATAATTTAAATAACTGTATAATTTTTTAAGAAAATAATGTTAGACCTAGATTTATTATTAATTTAAGACTTTTTTATAATTTAATAATACAGTTTTCTTGGAACAATATCATTTAATCTAATTTATTACATTTTAACTAATATTTATTGGATTAATTTTAATACATATTATCCATTTTACTTAACTTATTCCAAAATTCCCTTTCATAACAACACACCAATTTGGTTTTGAATGATTAAAGGCACACAACAATAATTCTTTACATTGAATGCCTTAAGCGTATTCAATTAAAACTATTTATTAACGAATAAATATCGTGTCACTAGCTAAACATAATTTTTGCATGTCTGATAGTGTTCACTGACAAGTGCAGTGCTCATGCCACCTCGCCTTGAACTGCCTCAAAGACTGCTGTTGGCTTTCACAATTAATTGCAGCCTCTGCTCATGAAAACTTAAATTATGTAGATCAGATCAATTCTTTATAATTATTTGCAACATGGAAATATTTAATATATAATGCTCAAAAGAAGCAACTTAACAGATTATTTTCCTACTTTTATAATCTCTTGAGTATATCAAGCTATAATCATAGTTTTGTTTCGATATGTTCAAATTTTTCAGCCTAAGCACGGGTGCTAGAATAAATTAAAATTAAACTATAGGTAAATCCTGCGATCAGTGGCCATGAAAAGCTTTGCATAGTATTTCGTATATGCATCTCTAATTATGTATCACTAGGCGTTTATGCTTTGGTATGTGTTTAGGACTGTTTTATGAATCTATGAATAAAATTGGTATTTTACACAAGTAAAGCCCACTCTCACCTGTGCGCATTGATGGCTAAAGTCTTCCTAAATATAGGATCATTTGTAATAGAAATTCCCCTAACTACAATTCTCACTGTGAAAATACTAGGGCCAAAACAGTGTCTTCACGGAATGTTTTATGGGCTACGATGAATAAACGAACAAGAATTGCTCAAAATTAAAATCCCACTATAAATATTGGCGGAATAAGAAAAATCTTTGAGTCGAACCTAAACTCGGTTACATGTTTTACTATTGCAATTACTACTTAAGACGTTTTATAATCATACGTTATTCAAATTATATTAATTAAAATTTGTAATGACGAGTAAGTAAAAATTTTTAAGCGATTATATTCATGAAAACTTGTTTCATTACCAAGCCCAAGTAAAGTGATAAAAACGTGAATAGTCATGAGAAGAGTTTTCATGGAAATGTGCAGCAAACAATGAAATGTTACACCGGCCACTGGCATTTCGTAACAATGAACTCTGATATATGAAACGCACTATTGTGTCGGCCAACAAAGTTTCTCTTGCTTTTTCTGGACAAATGCTTTTCTTTATACTTTAGTTTACCCAAAATTTAACTGTTCTATTTTTCTGCATAACCTAAAAATACTATGTACGACTTATTGTCCTATTGGTTTTAAAACACAAATTAATCTCCTGGCTTTCACCTAAATTAACTTCTATATTATTTTTCCTAATTTCTTACAGAGACATAATTATATATTAAAACCACATTTCTTTTTCCTACAAATTATTTTAGTTTAAAATCCTATTAGTTGATAGCCTAATCATAAAAAATATAATATAATTGTATAGTGTATTGAATTTGTAAAATTTATATTGTAAATATATTTTACAGAATTATAAACATGTATTATTAATTGTATGTGATTTTTTGAGTCTGACATCATTTGAACAGTAATTTCTTTATTCATACACAACAATTTTATTTTTTTAACCATAAATTTCAATTTGGTTCGAATAGTATAGTAACACAAATTTATATTATTAAATGTAATAAAGTTATAGTTTTTAAGTCCAAAATTATCTTTTATGATAATTAGACATCTCCATAACGGCTTGTTGGACCACCTTGGATAAAAGCAGCGCAAAGAAACTGTTACAAGCCAATTATCTTTAACGAGGGCAATTTGATCAGCTGGGTCAGGGAGAGAGGCGGCAGTAATTGTGGTTTTTGTAAGCAAGAGTTGACAATTCTGCGTTTCCAGTTTTTCTTGTTTTTATAAAATTCATTCCATCACAATAATAAAACTTCTTCATAGATGTAATGATGCATTCTGATATTTAAACGGTAAAAATCGAATATTATTTATTCAGATTAAAAGCAATATAAAAATTTATTTTTAGTGATAAAATAGCACTTTAAGATGCTATTATTTTAGGTTTTTTTTTAATTTATATTATGCTATTTTCCTGTACGGTTAACCTATTATTTTAAATATTTAATTTGAAGTAATTCTTAATAATATTTTGTCATTTAATTTTTGTGTATGGTAGTAGACCGGTAAAAAAAATATAATGAAATAACTCAGATCAAAGTAAAGTACTAATAATTATAAGTATCAGTAAAGTTAAGTAGTTTGTGTCACTATCGCTGGTGCGGGTAAGTCTTGAGTTCGATATCTTGACATATGTGAAGTGGCAACACATCCGTTTATTTTCTATTGTCTGAACTTGAAGTTGTTATAAATTAATATTAATTAAATTAATACAATAACATTATATACTAATTATACTATTAATAAATTAAACCTAGAAACGTAGGGTTATGTATTTTGTAACATATGACTACAAGAAATGTCTGAAATCCTTTACTTGCGTTGTGTATGTTATCACGAGTTTGTTAAGTTATGTATAGATCTCAATCGTCGGTGGTGTGATGTGAGCTCGAGGAACTTCACGAGAATGATATAGTTAGACTAAGAGCTCATCTGACCAGGTGGAGATTGCTGCTGAGATTTCCTTAACATCAGAAGATTTCCTTAACATCAGAGGCAATTCAACCGATGACCGACACCGCTTATGTTTCTATACCCACCATCAGCTCTCCGACACATTTCAAATCCATCATCGATACTGCTCCAAAATTGTTATGAAAGGAGCTTCGGAACGTAATACATATTGGGACTCGCATCAGAGGTACAGTTTCGAGTGTTATAATGGAGGTAAGATATTAGACTTAAAGATTAACTTATTAAATATGTAGATGTTAAACTATCTGTAATAAAAATCCATCTAAGCGGGAAGCCATTTATATGATGGTAGACCTGCTTTACGCTGCTAAAAAATTTTTTTAAAATTCCAAAATATTTTTACAGTGTATTATTTCGGCGTGGTATTAGCTTAACATATTATTTAATTATTATAATTCACAACTTGAAATCATTAGCATAAATTATGATGTAACATTTTTGGAAACAAAGTTATGTTAGCAGGACGGACCTCACTCGGGACCTGGTTCACTTCAACAGAAGTTCAGAGTGTCCCACAAATAGGTTTAAACGTTTAATTTTATATTAATCGCCCATTTATGCACCGAACATTTTCAAACCCTACGCAATTAATAAAGCAGGTTTTAAAAATATTCTGTAAAAACTAAAGCTCTCTAAAAATTGTAATTATAGAATGGTGACATATTGAACATTTTATTATTAGCTAACCTCATCCATTATAGTTTTACTGATATTGAAGTTCGAGAAATGGCTTTTAATGTTAATAAAAAAAAGAATTATTGTTCGTAGGCTTTTGCTTTTGGCAACATTACAGAACCAATTAAACAATTTCAGATTGCCTACCTATTAGTTGAACTAACTAGTAAACCAACAATTACTAAGTGAAAAAATCTGTTGTTAGAAACTGGAAGTGTCGTAGAAAGTACTCTAGAAGATAAAATGAGAAGTACCAGTATGCGCATGAATGCTCAGATCTTCAGGTAAACCTAAATCACTAAGGGGAGTTGAACTCGAAAATGGTGTTCAAAGTAAAAAAGTATAGTTTTCAAAATTCTACCATATTTTAAAACAATTGCTAGAGAGTTTAAATCTATGCGGCATATTTTTAAGACGAATTTAATGAGATGTGTAGGGTTTGAGAATGTTCGGTGCATAAAAGAGAAAGTACTATAAAAATAAACATTTAAAACTCTTTGTGGACAAACCGGTTTATTTGCTTTAGTGTCATTGAACACTATTTATGACGATATGCGACTTTTAGATGCACTGTCAATTCTCTTTCAGTAAATTCTCACCTCAAAACATATCCAATTTAGCAGTTAAAGGTGGTCTACTAAAACTCAACGCCAGCAAATGGACAACTTTTTTTTTGTTCCACTTAATCTGATACTAACCCTCGATGAGAGAGACATTGAGCTTTTGCTCGATGCCGAGGGTTGGACTGATAAAGAGAGGACTATTGGTGTCGTGGTTGAATTTAAATTTTCTGACCATATCAACCACGTTTCCCAATGTGCTCTTGTAAGATTGAGGGTGTCTGTGTAGATTTAGAACGCTAAACCTAAGACTGCAAAGTTTCAGCAAATGTATTCATTGTTTCTGTCAGTTCTTTGGTACTAGTATTCCGTATAGGGACACAGCATCTCAAGGAAGGATATATAGACATAGGATAATAGACAATATCCTAGTGATAAGGTTAATTTTAATTTTAAAACACTTTGATCGTGTATCCTCCTTTCGAGAGAGCTAAAATACTGTCCATGGAGTTGGAATGCCGAATGCTGACATTTACACTCTTACTCTGTGGGAATCACAGTACTTAGGCGAGAGGTTCTTATACCGGTAGGAAGTGTCCGAACTAATCACGCTACAGAAACATCATCTTCATTGTTTTAAAAGTACAGCTTGAAATCTGAAGAGATATATTTTTGTACTCTGTCCTTAAATTTTGCAATGACCTATCCTCGCAAATCAAAATTTTACTTATTTATTAAAGCCTTAAAAGTAAATTTAAAAATACACTAGCAATAAATTAAACTCCTTAAGAAAGTATAAATAATATGTAATTATTCCCTTACGCAATGCTAATAAAAATGACAGACCAGGTTTGTATAGCAGGCCAAAGTATATATATATATATATATATACTTTGGCCTGCAATACAAACCTGGCATGTCATTTTTATTAGCATTGCGTAAGGAATAATTACATACTGTTTAATATTTATTATATATTTACAATTTTTATCTAGCACACATTTTATATCGAAATTATTTTAATAGTTTTAGAAATTTCAAGCTGTTCAACTCTCCTTCTCTTGAGGTTTTTAAGAAACATGTCAAGGAGTTTTTGATTCTCATAAGCAGTGAGAGGGCCCAGTTACTTATCTCTGTTGACTACAGACGGACCTAGACTGTCTGACAACTGACTGACGGCACTGTCCCCTCTCCTCTCCCCTTCATACTATAGATAATAAAATCCATTCACTTAAGTAATTAGCCTATTTTTTGTAATTTTTGTTCACTCAATATTTTTATTTGTTTTGTCTACTTTCTCCACTATATTGCTGATTATCGGAATTCCAGGTCATATCCATCGTTTATTCTGCTTTATATATCTTCTTTCATTAACAAATTTTATAAAATTAATCTACACTCTGCTCGAGATAACATTCGAATCGTAACAACTCGAGTCTACGCACAGTCCATTAAGGCCCATGTAGGCTCTTTTCCCATTATTTGAATTTATCCAGAAATTATGTAGCAAATGTAATGCTGTTTTTACTAAGTAGTGTATGGATGTGGATATGTATGTGTATATACATGTATATATATATATATATATATATATATATATGTATATATAAATGTATAAATATATATATATATATATATAATATATATATATATATATATATATGTATGTATATATATGTATATATTTCATCTCTTTATTCATTATATTGATTTATTTATGTGACATAAGTCTTTTTTATATTATGTTAATTATTTAATGTTAATTATTTTGAATTGTATTACTAGAATCTTTTTTATGTTTTATATGAATTTCAACTTTCATTTGTATAGTTTCAATGTTAATTATTTTGAATTTTTTTATGTGGAAATAAACGTGATTTGATTTGATTTTTGATTTATTTATACTTTCTTAATGAGGTTTAATTTATTGATAGTGTATTATTAATTAACTTTTAAATAAGTAAAATTTTGATTTGCGAGGATAGGTCATTGGAAAATTTAAGGTCAGAGTACAAAAATATATCTCTCCAGAGTAAAATAATAATTTATCTACATAATTATATATATATTAATATACATAGTTATATTTACCGTCAGAATAATTTAATAACATGCTATGAAAATATCAAGTATTAGTAAAAAACGCATTATATTCTTAATAATGAATTTATTTGATATATATCTCTTAAGCAAAACCTTTCAAATACTATTTACATATGTACAGAATTATAAAAAACTTGTAAAACACTGTTAAAGTGTAAGCACTATTGAAAATATTTAACCGTTAAAGTTTTAATACAGGATAGACTATTGTATACAATACAAAAAAATTATTTGTACGTATAAGTTATATGGAGATTGTGTGCGTGTAACACGTATCATTATACTATAATATTCCTGGACAGGAAATAACTAATAATAATTATGAGAACTGATATTACTTTTCTCTAATGGTATATGACTTTCAATATTAATAATTGCAATGTATTGGTTTTGTAATGTATTTGTGGAAGTCAATATGCAAAATAACCCTTTATTGAAATTCTTGTATTACTGAAAATGTATTCGTAATTTAATAGGTTTACTAATTGTTTTTTTGGATTTTTTTATGATCATTGCTTTTTGCTATATGACAAACCACTCAAACTAATGAATAAACTATAACATTACATATATTTCATATACAATTCTATGATTTGCACAAAAAAATGTAAAATTATTATTAAAGAAATTCTTAACCCATAGATACAATTGTTCAAATTGAATCACAGTAGGTCGTATTACTTGTAAGTATTCACATATTTTTTTCTTTTCGCTTTTACTCAACACTAAAACTTTGCCAATCTTAATAGCTAATAACACTTTTAGTAAGAATTGACAATTTTGTTGATCAATAAAGCATAGTAGCATAAATGAGGCCTTATGTAACAGGAAATCATGGGATGAAAAGTTTTATGAATATACTTTTTGTGTTCATTACACGATATGTACACAATAAAATATTTGAAGCCTTACGGTATTAATCTTCATTTAATTCTAGTCGTGAATTCAATTTATAGAATGAAAGATAAAAAAGCAAACTTATAGTAAAATTTCCTGCATATTAAGTAATTTCATTATGTTCAGTACAAATAAAGAATTAAGTATTTTTATTAGTAACTAATGATCAGAACACAAATAAACCAAAACTTTATCTTTCTCTTAAACAATATTTATACAAATAATTTTTTTAAATTTATATAAATGTCCTTTATTGTAATTTATACTACATGAATGAAATGAAAGGAAAAATGTCTTTATTAGAGGCGAAGTTAGGAATATAAAGTCAACTCTACCACATAACCTCGAGCATACCATCAAGTGTGCATAGTTAATGCAAGATTTGCAACAGAAACTTTAAAAAAGAGAGGTTATAGAATAGTGACAAAATGGGTTCTCTCTCTTATTTTATGTGGGTATTGGGAAGAAATACCCGACTTAGTGCCGACACATAAACAGTTACGACGTCACGTGACCTCCCAAACGATATCCTCTGTCACTGTTACTGTGTCCGATACTAGTTCACTGTGTATGTCCCATAAATATAATCCAGTACTGAATGTGTGGTCTGAATTGTTACATCTCAGGTTAATACAATTTTCCGGTTAATAAAATAAACAAATACAAACCATAACGGCGCAAGAAAATTTACGCCAATTCCATAATTTCCGTCTATACCAGAATATCTTATTGTAAACTCTTGGCATCAGATTTAAATCATTGCTTCAACCTGTTCATGAATAATTTCTGTTATGACTATCACTACGCAAGGTTTAGGAAAATAAACCTGTAGTACGGTGTACCGTTATTTAGTTAAATGTTATATAATAATTATTTTCACAACCCTGATACTCATTACTGGTTAATATACATCACAAAAAATTGTTATTGAATTACATTCTTGGTGGATTAATAACCTAATTGGCACGCGTAATAATATTTTTGCGTGAATGTTGTAGCTGCCGTTACTGTTGTGGAGTAACATCTCTGGTGTCTTGTCCGGAAGTAAAATTTATTATAAATTAGACTTTTCATACGAGAAATCTAATTTTGAATGTAATATAAAGTAAAATAGCTTACCTTGGTTGATGTCTTATTTGGCAGATTAATATGTATAATTGGGCGATGATGACCTTCTTACGAGACCACGTTGTCATGAATCTTAAGATGTCTCGTTAAATGGGTAATATCGTCGTGATTTTGTTTTAGGCGATTTTAAATTCGAGTTTCTGATTTTAACTTCGAGTCTCTGAGTTTGATGAGTATTTGATTACTATGAGTACAACTTCAATTCTACTAATCTTCACTTTATCCAACCACAGCTGCAACGTCGAGCCAAGAAGTCGACAAATACGTGAATGTATATCATTTTTAAAGTTTATATGATTATTAAGTTCACATAAAAAATTCCCATCGAATATTGGATCCAATAGGCCCATACCCTTATCATTTATCATTGTCACTCTATTCGGCAGCAACGTGGCTATACATTATTTTATTTTTAACATCTATAAGCGATAGTTTTATGTTTATTTGCCACAATTAAACATATAAGTAAACTTTTCAAATCGAGAATTCATTACTACGACGTCAGTGGCATCAAATCCTATGTTTTCCGTCCATTCAGTACAACGGAATGGTGACCGTTATTTTATAAATTTTCGGTCTAACCTCTGCTAAACTCGGTTTGATGGTTTTAAGGCTCAAAAGTAGTTACACTTGACAACGTAAACCAAGTTAACCTTTTAAAAATATTTAAAAAAAATTACGGTTGCCTGTAAAGTCGGTTTTACGGGCGAAGATTTTACGTGACAACGTCTTTTTCTCGGTAGAATATTTATTGATATGAATATTATTAAATTGCACAATAGGAACAAGGAATTGAATGAAAATAAGAATTGCACAAATTTTAACTATAGAAATATATTTTGTTTACTAAAACATTGTACATAATTTGAAATTAATTAAAATTTGTTATTGTAAATGGTAAAGTTGAATAAAACATTTACTAAAATTGGAATATGAAATTCTTGCTAAACACAGTTAAATTCTAACTCCGCGCGTGGTGATTGGTCGGTTTAGTTCGTTTGTTTGGTCGCACTGTTATGACAGGTTAGAGGTTATAATTTGTTATTTTAAATGTTTGACTAGCAATACGCGCTGTTTCTTCTCAATCGACTGAATTACGAATGATTGCAGAGTGATTTAAACTAATAATTTACTTAGCACTCTCAACATTTGTCAATAGTATGACATAACCTATAAACTCAGTTTCTCAACTTTTGTGTCAATCTAACAATTAATCAATCAATCATAGTTTACGATAATGAAATATCAGTGTACAATTATTTACCTTTATTGTTGTAGTTATTGTAAATGACGAATCTAAGCACTCCACATTTTCACGAATAAACATAGTTATCTGCTTTATCCCGTGCGGCGGACCCACAGTTATCTGCTTTATCCCCTGCGGCGGACCCACTGGACGGGCATCGTAACGTTACCGGGCGTTACACTTTTTCATGAGTGACTCCGAGCCGCAACCTAATTTAAGACGTTGTCACGTCAAAAACAATTTGATTTATACTTCTTGTAATAGTGCCTTATCACTTGGCACGGAGGGATTTTAATAAATATCAAGAGCTGAGTTGCCAAAAGAAATACACTTAATTTACGAGATTTTTTGTCCAGGATGTGTTCGTTACCATCAAAGTTACCATATTATTTTTGTATATGTGATTGATAAATGTGCTGTTTACACTTAAAACAATTTATAATCGTAAAGTGTAAAATAGAATGTAGAAAATACTTTTAATATATAAAAATATAAATAATTCCTAGTTTAAGATTTTAATAATAAATGTACCTGTTTCAGATTTTTATAAAACCGTGTTGAGATATTATCAGATTAGCTTTCAACTCTGGTAAAATTATACCGTCCCTACATTTTACAGTAAAAGTATTTCACTAAGTGAAGCCCACTTCTTGCTGCAGGACAGGAATGTGCACTTTGAGAGATCAACGTAACAGCTCTAACAAATCCATCACCTAAACCTGAAAGCAGATTTTCCATAGAGAGAAATTTTAAAGGTTAATTCGATGTAACACCTTAAAAATAAGGTAGTTACAGTTCTGTATGAGAAAAATGTGCGGTACATTATTATCCTAAGAAGACGTGTAACATTGTAACTTATAACTACAGACGAAAATTGCTGTAACATTGTAATCGAAGGCCTGTTACTAAATAAATGTTATATTCAAGGGTTTCCAACATAGGACATAACATTTTTACTTCATATTCTAAAAATGCTTAGGTAATTAATACTATATTTTAAAACACACAATAGTTAAGTTTAATCTTTATTGGTTGAATTAAAATAATATATTTTAAATAGGTAATCAGAATAGTTTTTCTCAGTTACATTTGTGTAATTTTTAGGGCTGTATATGTTTTCGTATCATATAGATAAATAGAGAAATAGGGTTAATTAAATCATGAATAAATCTCTATAAAATAGATTCACCTTATTCATTACGATTGGGTTACGGACTTTATTATTTTAGCATAGACTTGTATATTTACACTATAGCCTTAACATATATGATAAGAGTAAAGTTATTATCGACTGTGAAAGAAAACCGGTGTCTTTTTGTAAATGATTCTAATGAAAGTTCATTAGACAATTGTACAAAATTAGTTTTTAATGAGTCATTAAGTAATAAAAATTAATTTAAAAGCTTATTTGACACTGGTATATTTATAAAATATTTTACTTTTAGACCTTAAAGACATATGCCAATAATATATCGGTTTAAATTATCGCTAGACTATTTTTATTAGTATAATATATTGTGAATCTAGGTTTGTACCTTATGGTATACAAACGATTTCAATGGTATAAAAGGGTTTAAAAACACTTCTTTCATATACAGACATGAGGAAATGTATACATTTGATTATGATAGTAGTCTGAGTGGCAATGGCAAGGGAAAACATTCTTGGAAATTTATTAAATATTTACAGTAAAAGACTTTGCACAAACCAACCTTCAACCTTTTTATTAATGTACTTCCTTGATCTGACACTTTAGTCTAAAGTGTTACATAAATTTTTCCCACTGTACTGGATTTCCAATTTGGTTTCTATTCATACACAGTATTTATATTTTTACTGTAGAGTACTGTAGTTTTATCATACAAAACCCATAACCAATTTATAAAAATTGTTAAACACACCTTATGTATAGAAATTATTTTACCTAACACTCTGATTGACACTGTGTGAGGACAACGATTTATGTGGCATTTTAATTTATTGATAATGCCTAATGGTTTAGAAGAGAACGTTACCAATCCCAATGAGCTAATTTGAGGATGATTGAAGTGGTTAGTGAGAGGTGGTGGGCTTATAGAATAATCAATGTCACAAAGCAGAGAGATTCGTTTATATACAGTATATGCCCATTTGCGGTATTGCGAGTGAATTGTCAAACATAATAATAATAGTAACTTAGTTATACATTTCTACATTTTAGAGACATATTTCAGTAAATTTCCTTTTACAAGAATAATGTAAGAAGAACATAATCTAGGAATTGATTTTTGCGAAACGTATGACATTTTTAAGAAATAATTCCCTTTAAATATTTATTTATTAGCATCCGTTTTGGATGAGTTTGCAAATATTTAATTAATTATTTGTCTTAATTTTAAATACGTTTGCTAAATAAGGGACAATATATGTGTTAGTTATGAAAGTGTAAGTACTGATTCATTAATCGTCTAACGTTTCTCACGTTAGGATAGTTTTTTAAGAGATGTATGGATCTTTATATGGTATACCTTAGCTGGCTGATTAGTTTAAATACATTATCCATTACATACCTTATAATGTATAATTTAAAAAACTGCATACTTGAAATGTACTGTCCAACAGGCAAATAATTTCTTTGATATTTTTCTTCTCAACCTTCAAATCATTAAGGAAATAGTATAGTTGATAAATAGTAGCATACAGTTTTACTTTGAATTATAATCATTTAAATATGTCTTAATTGCATAAATCTATATAAAAAAATTGCAAATTATTTGCAAATTAAATGTTGAGAACTAACACCTTTAACTAATTACTAGTTTTTTTTTCATCATATAATTTAGATATTTTAACTAAATAATAAAGTATATTTATAATGATAACGCAATAGTTAAGCTGCGCACAATATAGTACAAGGGACTATCGTGCAGTATTTATCATAATAATAGTAACAGTGCAGTACCATGGAGAAGCTCATGACATTGCAGTAGTAATAACACATAATCAGGTCAGCATGAATTTACTTTATCACAGCTTTACACTTTATTTCAATAATAGAAGACTTTTTGTAAAGAAGATGTTCACTATACTGGTTACACATACTAACTATATACATAATAAGTCCTGAAAGCCTGTAA
The DNA here is from genome assembly GCF_021130785.1 of Homalodisca vitripennis. Taxonomy (NCBI): domain Eukaryota; kingdom Metazoa; phylum Arthropoda; class Insecta; order Hemiptera; family Cicadellidae; genus Homalodisca; species Homalodisca vitripennis. The sequence continues at coordinate 94,291,324 of NC_060213.1, read as the reverse complement.
ATACTCCAAACGGATAGAGATATCGATGTACACTCTTCACTATACGTATTCAAATACTTATTGGGACATTTTGAAGGATAAAATTATTCCCCCCCCCCAATTTTTACAAAAGAGGTAGAGGGAAGTCACTGTTTATTTTCAAACTGCGACCCCTATCTTGAGACATGTAGTTTGAAAGGTGCATTCAAAAGTTAAACAATGACATGTACAAAAAATGTGTAGCCTACGATGACCCTAGCAAAAGTTATGGGCAAACAACTCTTTCCATCTCATTGTGTAAATTAATTCCGGATGCGCCTGAGAATATTCCAAACTGATTAAGATATCAATGTACAACCTTCATAATTTTTATTGAATTTACTTATTTGGTTTTTTTGAGGGCCAAAAATACTTTATTTGAAGAAAATAAATTTAAATTTTAAAATTGCAACTGATATCTTCTTAAATGTAATTTTAAAGGTCTTTTCAATGGAAACACATTGACCTAAACAAAAAATCTCTATGACGATCTTAAAAAAGGTAATGGGCAACTATCCTTATAACTCGTAACTATTACTAATTTTCTCATTTTTACTGTGAAATTCAACGAAACTCTCTGTTTTGTATTAATAAATACAATGTGAAAGAATCATTTCTTTTATTTAATAATTATATCTGGGACAAGCTAATAAAAAATAAACAAGGAAATTTGTTTCCATGTTAATGGATATTGGAAAAAGGTGGGTATTTAGCTTTTTTATTTTGAGCTTTACAAAAAATTATAGGACTTTTTAGTAATAATACTTAATCAAAAGACTTACTAAAAGGTACAGAGATTACCCATCTGTTATAGCTATAATGCCATTATTCGACATATAGTAGCGAAATTTTATGAAAACCTCTGTTCTAGGACACGGAAAGTTTCATTGAATTTTAATGTGCGAATTTTCTAACATGTCTGTTGTATATATAAACGGTATCAGAGGTATACATGTGTTCTATTTTGCTATATATATTAAGAAATGGGAGCATGTGTCGAATAACAATATAAGATTCTAAAGAGAGTAGGTTTCAAAGTTTCAACGAGGAAAGCATCTGAGAAAAGAAACATTTGTTATGAACATTAGTAAACATTTCTGGGAAGAGTTATTATCAAGAGCGTGTTTAACATATTAAATTCCGCTCAGCTCCTAACTGTTACTTTACTCACATGTACATTATAAATTTAAGCACTTACACAAGGAAGTTCCAGCAATTTCCTTTCCTCAACATAAATAGCAAGAAGTATTATAAACTGTGATTAATTTTAAGGAACTGTAATTTTATTATTGTTATACATACATGCATTCTTCCTTTAAATTTATATATAGCATATAATGCAAATTAAAACAGCAATTTGCGGGATTATTGCGTGCATATAAAGTACAATTTAAAGAGTTTTCTTTAAATTAAACAAAATTAGTTGAAAATTGTGATTTTTAATGATAAAAATAGTGTCATTTCATAAGAAAGGGTTACACGTGTATATATATATATTTATATATATATATATATATATATATATATATATATATATATATATATATATATATATATATATACATAGTTCTTAGTAAAGGCATTCGACAGCGTCACATTCAACTAAAAATATTCATATTAGCTTTAGTAGAACATGAATGGTAACCTTCATTAAGATAAGTGTTCAGTTCGAAATCTTAAAACGATAATATAGTTCAAAACTTGCATCATACATACTTTGGTAAGTAAAAGTTTACTGTAAAAAAATTCGAATAAATTGCGTCATATTTTTTAAAACAATCAAGAAATTATTCAGAAAAACGTTAGGATTTTATATGTCAATAATTATATAAAAAATTTATATTCCTATATAAAACTATAATTTGTATATTTATTTCATGACCAGGCGATATAACCTGACACAAATTTATATTGGAATAAAGGTATTTAATAAATATATTAAAGACAATGCAGTTTAAGCTAATGATTAAAACCAATACGAGAACCATAACATTGTGTAAATAATATTTTACAACCTGAGAACACTAAAAAGTACAGTTGAAGTTTGAAAGGAAAAGTTCCCACAGAAATATATAGTGAGTCAAAAGTATGGAGACCATCTGTTTAGTTTTTGACGAATAAACATTGAGGGCTGGAACTCGAGACACTATTTTAATTTACAGAAGTAAACATTTTAGTCTCTGTTACAACATTAAAAAAATTTGAACTGCCCCTCAAAAAGCCCATTTTTTGCAAATGGTCGTATTTGTATCATGTAGGGGTGTTCTGAGTTTTCTTTTTTTACCTGAGTTCGTTAAAGTTTGAGCAGGATCCATCCATGATGTTAACTTAATTAATTCCAATTAGCTGCTATTTCGTACTGTGTTAAGATAGAAAGCGCTATTTTCCACCGTTATTCTTCTCTTGTTAATATCTTAAGCCCTCTCCCCCCCAAATCCCATTTTGGGCAATGGGGAAATTTTTAACAGTAACTAAAAAGTTCACATCTATTTCCTAAAAAAACTGTCCCAAATTCTGTCCCTCCATCGTTATCTATCATGAACTAAACATAGTGAATTCATACTTTTAACTGACAATGTGCATTGCCTTTGATGTGTTTACTGTTGTGCCATTTCCGTGTTAGCATTGGAACAAAATTTACTCGGTGTAATAAAACTGTATGGTTCCTGTAATGGTGGTCAAGTGCTGTTGTTACCAGAATGAGGTTATTGTGATAATGTAGTACTATCGTAGGACCTCACAGCACAGAGTGATCATAACACAACTGAGTCAATGTTATTGTGCTAAAAAAAGTTTTGTATTTTCTATAAATAATAGTATTAAGTTAAAAAAATTGCCATTCTTCCTTATTGCGTTATATACAAGAAATGTTGTGATATATTTTTAGTACAAGAATTACTTACACTTCTTAGATTTACTACTATCACGTTTTTTTTGTTAAATAGTTATTTAATACTACTACAGTGTTTTAGTGTTCTGGAACAATATTGGAAGTACTAACAAGGCTGACGTTATGGTACATAATATTTCTTAAAATTTCTAGGGTCATCCACACATTCTGGGGAATATAAACCACTTTTACTGGTCACATATGACATATGTAAAACCCCTATAAAGTTTTCACTTTTTCTTATTTCGTTATTTATAGTTCTTCTTACTGAATTCATTTCCTACTAGTAACTAAAGATTCACTGTATATCTTTATTCTCGACAGATTCTTAATTACAGTTGCTAATCACTTTTGACCGTTATTTCATACCAAACATAATGTTACGCTCTTTTCGTCAAAGTTAAATTATATATTAAGGCTTAAAAAAAGTAAGTCTGTTGACATTGCTTACAAATTTATCCCAATTTATTCCATTATTGAACAATTGTATTAGAAAAAGATCCATTTGTACCATGGAAACCATTGAACAAAACAAAAATATTAAGTAAGTACAGCGATTTTTAAATAAATTAATTTAAACCATATTTTTGTATAGTATCGTCGTTAAAAACAATCGTAATTATATTGCATTGTAACTATTCTCAATATCCCCTTATGTTCTTTGTCAATAAAACTAAATTCTTACACTTCTTTACATTTTCATTAGAAGACTACTAATCATTCACATTAACTTAGTTTATTCAGAAATGGCCTATTCTTACAAATAAAAAACCAGATTTTCAGCTTATACACGCATATAGCAATAATTAGAATTTTTTTGGAAAATCTGGATTTAGATATATTGTTCTGTATATTTATTGATATTTGATGCTTTTAGTGTATTCAATATAAAGTTTGTAGTAGTGAATAAAAAGCATATTACTGATTTAATATAATATTTGCATGACTGAGACTGATCAATGACAGACACACTGGACGTGACCCTTGACCTTAAACTGCCTCAGTGGCTGCCGTTAGCTTTTACTACTGCCCTCTCAGCTCATGAAATATAAAACTATTAGAATATTTCTATATCCTTATTTTAAACATTAAAATATGACATGGATCAGAATAATATTCGCATATTATTACTTTCAACCCATACACATTCAATAATTCATGCTTAAACGGAACAACTGATTCGTTTTATCTTATTTTAGGCATTTAGCATATTATAATTTTTTAGTCATTCAGTATATTTCAGCCTAAGCACGGCTGCTTTGTTAAGTGATTAGAATGTACTTTTAATGCATATATACAATTGATGTCTAAAAGCTTTTAATGGCTATAAGCTGTTGTATGTTAACGCTATAACCACTGGCATTACGTATATGCGGCATTGTACAAAAGTCAGCCAACTTTTAATTTCTATATTCCATGCAATTTTAAATTAGCGACAGATAAATGTCCATCATATGGAGGTATGTACTTAAAGACTTAGAAGAAAACAATGTCACTACATAATAGATGATGCTGCTTCAACTGTACGTTAAAGAAATTTTAAAAAGTACAGGCCTCTTTTAAATAATTAGTATTTAAACTATTCATTTGACACGAACAATCATAACATCACTGTTCTCAAATAGGTATGCCTTTATTATCACTCAAATATTCATAAGTTCATATAAAAATCTTTCTCCACCAGTTGCTATTCGGTACAAAAATGACGTCATAATTAATTGGAAAAGCATGTAAACACATCCTAATATTTACACCTCCCTCCAAGAAAAGATTTAAGGATATTTAATTCATTATATTAAATAAAATTCATTATATTAAAAGAAAGAATCAATTCATTAAGTGGTCTGACTATGAGTACTACTGTTGCATGCCAATAAAAAAGACAATAATATACTCTGGCCAAGGCCAGTAAATCAGGCAATAACGGATTCTCCTCCAAACCTAAGAAACGTTAATAGCATCTTGGTAAGTCTCATAAAGTTGGTAACAGAAATTTAATTTTACCTACTTAAATGTTAAATGGTTAATATACACAAATAATGACTAATACGTGCAAGATAAACTTTAATAGTAATTGAGCTGTTTTAATGGCGACTTTTCGTGATAAAGTTAAATAACGAGACTCTTTGTTGCCTGTAACTGATTTTAATTGTGCACTGACGGGGCAATGAGAGCACATTTTATTAAATTTTTTTAGTCAACAATAGTGTATTTTTTCTCTAAACGACATAAGAATTCCTTTTCAAACTTCTTCGTTGGTGTCTTTTATTGTATTTTCAGACGGACTTGAGCTCCAAATTTCTGGTGTAAAAATGTGACGCTGAACTTGAAATAGGGCCAAACACAATATTCCCAAATGTATATTTCATAATTGAAATGTTGCATAAAGTGGGTAATTTTGAAAAAATAAGGTAATTAAATAATAATAAATAGATTGGCGGAGTTTAAGTATAGCATTAGCTTGTACCTTAATATTATAATTGCTGAAATTTAATTGTTATCTGTGTTGGAAAGCAGTGTAGCCTGAGTCATTCCAATTCAATTCAATATCACAAGAAAACAGACAAATCTGTTACATCCTATAAGATAAGTTGTAACAATTTTGTGCTTCAAATTAAAGTTTAAAAGGAATGTTTATTTTGTGATTAGCTTTGATTTAATGTACACGTTATCACAATTGTAGGTTTATAAAATTATGGTGATGTATAAGTATTTATAATAAAAGTTCTATTAATTTATGATTAGAAAGTCATAATTACATCGAGGATGGATAATACTTTACGTTAATTATTATATAATGTTCAATATTATCAGTAAATTTTGTGTAAAATGTTCTTTTATTTCAATAAATCCGTGTGTAATGAGAGTATTTTGTTTCATTCCTTAATGAAAGGATATTAATTTTCATTGTGTTTTTTATTGATACTATACTTTTTTAAATTCTAGCTTATTCTTTTAATTCAATAAATCAGGTCTATACCACAAACCAATATAATGAAATATTTAATAATACACAGTTTAGTGATACACCGGGGTGGCTTTATTGATAATGTGTTACTTATTGTATAACTTTGTATATTTTACTTAAATTAGCCTTTTTACATATTAAAACATATGTACGGTCAACTCTAATATCTGTAGCCTATTTCTCTTCATAGACAACTTTCTTTGGTTATATTTTTGTGAGTGTGGTTTTCACGGATGTTATATATCACCGATCAACCCACAAGTCATCGCGTCCACAGAACTTTCTAATATTTAAGATTATAAAATTTATATTTTAGCCTTGTTAAATAAGAATATTGTTCCTTAAAATGTCTGCTACATCACGTTAAAGTATGTGCTTTAAAAAGTATATTTATTATATAAAGTTTTTCAACAATAATTTTGCGAATTTAGAGAGAAGGATATTTTTCAGGTAACCCTGTACGTTAACTTTAATTAATACTATGTAATATAAAATATACTGGTTGTTTACTAGTATATTATTAATACATTTTTTACTAGTATACTATTTTACCAGGTCATACTTTTAATAAACTAAAAGCTAAATGCTTATATATTCTCGATAAATACTCATCTAATATTACATATAAGAAAACATAATACTTAAAGTAGTTCTCCAAGTTAATGGAAGATTTACACCAATTTAAATGTAATAACATTTAACACTGTAGTCTTTCCTCTTCTGCAGATTCTGGGAAGAAAGATGCAATTTACTAGCTGGCACGTGGAAGCTTTGATGAGGTAACGGATTTACTCAAATGATATCCTCTTTTACTGACGCTGTGTTCAATAATACATCCCAACCGTGGTCCTGCATATCTAGTTCTGTTTCTATGATATTAACTTCAATGTTCTTAGTTAAAAAAATTTACCATAATAAAATAACTAAATTATATAGACATTGAATTAGATATTGTATTACAAAAGTTTGATAAGAAATTCGGGATTTTTCTTGAGGCAATATATTTTAGGGTTTTGATCACTATGTCTGATGCCATGAGAAGTATGGCTCTAAGAAGTTAGTTTATGTTTCCATTTAATCATTTAAATATGTTACCTATCAGAATTATTATATACCCTTTTCTTTAACATTAGTTATAGAACATATAAGGTTTGAAAAATAATAGGATTTTTTAAATCAAATACTTATAGTTTATAATATATAACCATTATTAATTGTATAACAAAGTGTTTCGAGGATTGAACTATATTCTCTTCTTACAGTGGAAAGATATTAATACACAGACATATACTTTGAAATATGCAACGTGCATGTAAATATTTAATATTTTTTATTTTTTACTAACCCAGTCATAATTTTTCTGAATGAGCTTAAATACTGTAAAATCGTAATATCTAATAATAAATTGTAATATATAGGGTCAACTCCTGTTATATTTTATAACTGGCTCATACGTCTACTTTCATGCCATTTTTACATGAAACAGGGCTAAATCCCTTCACTGGTACAGTTTTCCTCTTGTAATCTCGTAAGTCATTTTAATCCGTAGAACTTCCTAATTTCATAAATTACTTATTTATTAAAGAAAGACAAGCTGTGGGGTTGATACTGTATGCGTGAGGTGTATCGCGATCGCGTGTAAGCTGCTAACAAAACACTATTACACTATCTGTGATCACAGCGGGCCCGGCTGGAACACGAAGCTCTGGAGATACAAACCTCGTACTGGTATAACTGTAGTTGTTTATTTTGTTCAATTTTAATACTTATGGTCAATTCTTTACATAATTGTACTACCTCAATATAATCTGCTGACAGTTTATGAAGATATTTAGCCCCATGTTTTTAGATGACACGACGCTGTACCGAAGAAAGAGACGACATTGATTGTCTTGCAGTATCCCACTTTCGCCTGTGCTGGTGTAACGTGTGGTTCTGCTCTCGAATTCTCGTTACAGTAACATCTTTGGGACTTGCAGTAACAACGTCGGGACTGGGTGTTTAAAATGTCTTATTTCCCTTATTTACTTCTCTCTGTTTTTATTAACATTTTTTCATGTACTAATACCCTCATCTGACGAAGACGAACCTTCTCTGATCCTGTAAAGTTTTTGGGGATCCACCTTTAACCTGGTCTAGGACGGGTGACTCACATCAACTATCTCGTAATAACTAGTGGGGTTTTTTACTCATAGTTTTAGCTCAGGTCGTTTCTCAGAAAGCTTTGTTGGCTATTCCTTCTCACCACGTGAACAGCCGACTGGACTATGGCACTGTGCTACGGGGAATCATTCCTTGGCCTTATCAACTGCTCTTGCTGCAAAATAGATCTGTGCGACTTCTTTGTGCTGCTTAGCCTCACTGTAAACCTCAGATTACTTTTCTAGGAATTTTAACCCTGCTTGCATTGTTTGTTCAAAATTGATTGTTATATGATAGAAATAATACAGATAAATTTGTTTCATGGGAAATTGTAAATATTTATGAGACAAGGCAAAAGAGTAACCTCTATACGTATCATCACAAATACTCCAGAACTATGAAAAGAATTGTAATGATTAGACTTAAGATGTATAAAGTTTTACCTGATAACCTTATAAGTCTTCCTACTGAGATTTTCAAAAGAATAATAAAGATTTTCCTGGTAAATAATTCACTGTACAAAACAAGGTCTTTAAATACATTTTGAAACTTTGCATGTTTATGTTATTCTTGCATGAATTATAAAGAGGGTACTAGCCCCATGTTTAACAAAACATGGGGGGGGGGGTTATTAGCCCTGTATGAAAATGTTTTTTAGTTGTTAGCTTGATTTTAGTTGTAAGTGAAATTGTGATATTGTTTGCATAAGTTTTAATCTCATGCATTCAAATTTATTGATTAATTATCCTTTAATAATTCTTACATCTTTCTTGATAAGACCAATACAGTTTATACTTGCCTTTGATTACTAAAACCCTGGAATATTGGTTCAGACAAGTGTAAAACACCATCAGTATAAATTTATATTAATTTTATAAGTTTATTGAGAATGATACGTGATCATAAGAAGGTTTTTTGCTATCAGCTGTTTTAATCTAAACAAACAAGTACTTTTATGCAATTAGTAATTATATTTTAGAAACCCGTGGCAAATCCTTTAGTTAGATATATTTAGTGTCCTCAAAAAGCACATCTATAGTGGGAAAGCCTTTGATTTATGCATATACATGCTTTATACATACATGGTTCTATTTAAGATACTTAAAATGTAAAAAAACTTTCAAAATAAAAAAGAAATTACAAATACCATTTGAATACTATAAAAGGTGAACGTGGAACGATTGTTATGTTTCCAAACAAACATTATTCAAGATATTGCATTAGAAAAAAATGTTTTTTATTAAAAGCTTTCGTTTACTATGCAAGTAATATTACCTTTTGTAATTTTAGATAGCTTAGTGTAACCGATATCAATAATGTACTTGTATTTTACGACCATAAATGGAGATTGTAATCGTGGTAACACGAACGTAATTTGTAACTTAATTGTAAACGTTATTTCTGGACAGGAAATAAGTAATAATGATAATGAAATCGGATATTGCTTTTCTGTAAACGTTACATCAGTTTCAAAATTAATAAATGGAACATATTCATTTTAAAATGCATCTGTGGAAGTCAATATCTAAAGTGCAAGTTTATTATATTGGTAAAATTACAGATACATCAATCAATCAATCAATTTCAAAAATTCAATTTCAAAAAAATTTCAAAAAGATACATCAAATAATAGTTAACATGCAAATTGATAGTTATATTTATGATTAGATTCTTACTAGCGTTTTTAAAACGATTAATAATTAAATATTATCTAATAGTAGTGCATATATTTTAATAACATTCTATAATATAAAAAGGTGCTATAGTCAGCTGGCAGTTACCCGTAGATAATCAAAACTACGTCATAGGGATATCTTTTACAATTGGTTGAACTTAAAGAGTAAAAATCAATATATCGATACACTGAAGTAAGAGTAGTGAATATATACTTATAAGAATCAATTAAATAAACACATATTTAGATGAAAAAATTCCATATTATGAAAAAGAATTGCTCCAAAAATTTTAGTAACACGTAAACTGTATTATGAGTTGATGGAAAAGCTAAGTGTATTATAATCTTGATAAAAACATTTACGATGTAATAACATTTGTAAATTGAAGTAGATATTGTATTTGCTGCTCCAGTAGAGATTAAATTAGTGTCGCGATAAAGAAAATAATACATAAGTCGCTCTGTCTACTTCAGTCAAAAAGCGTCTGCATCCAGTTATTGTACTGCACTTATAGCCTTAAATATATCAGGTGGCTTAGTAGCGATCCATAGCAGAAAAAACACGTTGAATTATAAATATTAACATGTTGTTGAAACGTACATTGTTTATAACTTTTACAAGAACTTATTCGAAAGACTGGCTTTATTCTGTATTGTCTGCATTAATCCCAGACATTAAACTTTAAGATGTTGACACCGAGTCCTGCACGTGTGCAAAGTGTCAAAAGCGAACATTATTATTAAACTTAGCTTTTCTGTGGAAAGATCTTTCCATGCATCTTTCCAAAGATCTATTCTCTAACCAAATTACTACATATATTCATGTAATTGAAGTTTAATTTTTTCACTGGTAATAATGAGTTTGAACTACTACATAGGATTCATATGATTATTTCTTAATAGTACCACTTATTAATATATGTTTAATATTCTGGATCATTAGCGTCAATTACTACGGGAAATCTACACAGGAATATCACGCTACACATAAAGTTGGTTCGATGCGATACCATACAGCAAATATTCGTCACCTCGAGATCTTAGTGAGACTTTTTTAGATTTATAAATCCCAAAAATTACTAGATGTGAGGTTTCACGCAAATTTTTAAGACTGTAACGAACATCTGTTGGGTATATGTGGTACTTTGACACATACTCAATTATCATATGATTTATTCTAATTTTTTTTACAAATTTATATATTTCCTGCAGTTGTTTCATGGCTATCATGGTTAACCATAACATAAGACCTATGTAATACCAAGTACTAATGCTATAAAAATCCCATGTATTAGAATGTACTATTAATAAACTCTATGTTACTGGTATGCCAGGGAGCGCCACTGTGTTAACCCCAAGAATATTTTTAAGCCCGTAGTTAAGTTCATACTCAGGATACGATGAAGACCTAAATATATATATATATAGACAGGCATACGTAAATGAAATCTTTGACCTCCACAATTGCAATCTTCGCTAACGCTCAGCTAATAAAAATTTTATACTGAGCTTTGTTGGTGCGGACAATGTTTTTGGCGCTATTCTGGGTTATAATACTATCGGAATGTAGACGGGGATTCTTAGTACTACAAACATGAATATTTTAATCCTATTTTCATGTTGCGTTTTTTGGGTATAAATATTTATATAGTTGAGTCAAGAGTACCTGTGGGGAAGCCTTTCTTCTGAAAAAGGTTATACATGGCAACCTTTTATTAAGTCACAAAGTGAATTGAATGGTATAAAATCAATGCTCAGTACTCAATCGATACAGTTTAGATTCAAATAATAAAGTGACATTACAGTTTTTTAACACTAAATCATCGGTCCTTTTTCAGTGATTGGCAAGAAAATATGGAGGAAACGTCCAAGATTTAATGATTTTGCTATCAGCACTTCCACGCTAGGACAATCTTGACATATCTTATTTTAAACGGGATTTAGTAATAAAACCTTTTATCGTTTCATTCCAAGTGGCAATAAAGATAATTTTAATAATTGCGATTGTTAAAATGAAAGAAAATTTAAAGAACGATTGTTTCCGTAATACAAACAATGCCCGTTTGTTACCGTAAGACAAGTCACTCTTAATGCATACAAATATATTACAGCGTGCTACATGAGAGGTTCGAATAACATTAGGGTGATATAATAAAGAGAGAAAAAACAAGCAAACATCTATATTAAGGGAATGCACATCACTTCGTTTGGTACTAATCTCTTGACATAGGGTTTTTATAAAACAGTATGAAAGATTGATGCGAATAACTTGAATTTTGGAATTTGTCACTAATTAATGGGATATTTATACAACTTTTATATAAGTTGTAACATTTAATGACTTTTTCATGCAAAGTTGTGTGATCGTAGATTACAATTATTTTAACCTTATATGACTATTGCTATTTCTGAACATGTTTAGTGTTGTTTTAATGTTAAAGAGTGATATTAAACAATTACCTTACCGCTTAGAGACTTTTTATTGTATACCAATATCATTCAAATACATTATAAATTACAATGAAGGAGGAAGTCTAATAGAAAATTGGACATAGGTTTACTGCTAACAAATTATGCGAGTATTAGCGTTGCTGAGTGGGAAAATTTTATTAAGTGTATTGTGTTTTCAAACGACTGGATTCTGTCAAACATGCTGTAGTCAGATACTCCTATTTACAGTATTGGTAAAGTGTTTTTTATGTAAAAAACTGTTATTGATTTATAAATTTAAGCGGGTAATATTAAAGTACCATTTACGATTTTTATACGAGTGATATATATTACACGTAGCTTAATTGTACAGAATTATACTATTGGTTAATCACCTAATAATGGTTTCCTAACGCTAAGCACGTACTATTTAAACATCACCATGAAAAAGAAAATACACGTCATAAAATCAGTTAATGGGTTGAAGACGTCTACAGAATAGTAAGTTTAATACTTTTTGAGGTACGTAAGGTAAGTTTATACTTGTGGGTTATCACCCAGGCAAGTAGCGTTTTTTTTATTGGTTTTTATCTGTGTTATGGATTAAACAATGAAGATAGATGGTTCAGAGTCTCCTGTTATCACTTGATATGTAGTCTAAAAATTGCAAATAATTGTCATATGGTCCAGTTCAAAATAGTTTCATGATATCAAAATAAACGTATTAAAATAATGTTTGACAGCAATTTAAACTGTATTATTAGTTAAGGTACTTATACAGGATACAACACTGTAATTTTTTATTAACTGTCTCTTGATTTAATATGAATTGTTTTGTTATCAGATTTTGACGTGACAACGTCTTAAATTAGGTTGTGGCTCGGAGTCACTCATGAAAAAGTGTAACGTCCGGTAACGTTACGATGCCCGTCCAGTGGGTCCGCCGCACGGGATAAAGCAGATAACTGTGGGTCCGCCGCACGGGATAAAGCAGATAACTATGTTTATTCGTGAAAATGTGGAGTGCTTAGATTCGTCATTTACAACAACTACAACAATAAAGGTAAATAATTGTACACTGATATTTCATTATCGTAAACTATGATTGATTGATTAATTGTTAGATTGACACAAAAGTTGAGAAACTGAGTTTATAGGTTATGTCATACTATTGACAAATGTTGATAGTGTTAAGTAAATTATTAGTTTAAATCACTCTGCAATCAATCGTAATTCAGTCGATTGAGAAGAAACAGTGCGTATTGCTAGTCAAACATTTAAAATAACAAATTATAACCTCTAACCTGTCATAACAGTGCGGCCTAACAAACGAACTAAACCGACCAATCACCACGCGCGAAGTTAGAATTTAACTGTGTTTAGCAAGAATTTCAAATTCCAATTTTAGTAAATGTTTTATTCAACTTTACCATTTACAATAACAAATTTTAATTAATTTCAAATTATGTCCAATGTTTTAGTAAACAAAATATATTTATATAGTTAAAATTTGTGCAATTCTTATTTTCATTCAATTCCTTGTTCCTATTGTGCAATTTAATAATATGCATATCAATAAATATTCTACCGAGAAAAAGACGTTGTCACGTAAAATCTTCGCCCGTAAAACCGACTTTACAGGCAACCATAATTTTTTTTTACCATATGAGCTACGATATAAAATTAAACATTTTCTTACGTAAATATTACAATAACTTGTTTTATCTCAAACTTTTCATAAATGAGTGAATAGGGTTTTGTATATCAAAATAGTTTCTCGACTTGTTCCTAATAACTGGCGAATAATATATATACATATCTATATATATATCTTCAATAAGAATAGAAAAGAATATAAAAAAACATAAATATTCTCTATATATATCTTATATATTTTCAAGATATATATATATATATATATATATATATATATATATATATATATATAGTGTGTGTGTGTGTGTGTTCTCATACTTTATATTAAAATCACTTGTGCTAAGAGTGTTAGACAAATATTCCTTATGAAATAAAAAATTGTACAATATTAAAACCCAAAAAAGAAAAGCTTAATAATTAAAAAGATTATTAAGTGTTATTTATACTAAACTATGATTTAATTTTGACAAAATCTTACACAACTGAACTCTTACACATAGAGCTCATAAACATTGTTACAGGAGTTTGCATTCAACACGAAACATATCTATTAACTATAACAATAATAAATAATCTTAAGAATCTTCACGTTGACCTAAACATAATTGGTTTTAGTATGATAATTCAACTTACAAGAGTTAAAGGTCCAGTAGTATCAATACACATCATGTACCAGAATAATTGTTCAACATTTAATAAATAAATGTTCAATAAAATATTACCAAATTCGTTTATGGAATTAATAATATTAATATAAACAATACAAACATTCTTTACGTCGATAATTCCCTTGCTTACTAATGGTAATGGTCCAAGAGCAACTTACTCAAAAATGTCATAAAATATAAAGTAATATATACGGCCGAAGCAAGAGAGTCACTATAGATCAAAGTAATTGGGTAGGGACTGGCCACTGTGCTCGGGAAAATTAAGCAATAAATTGTTGCCAACTTTTCTAATAAAGAAAGATAACTTCCTGGAATAACTCTATCAAAATAATATTTTTAATTAACTTGTGTCGTGTACAGGTACATCTTAAGTAGTATTATGTTCATTAGCATAAAAACATATATTTTTACATAATCAATGCATATTTTTATTTACGTTTCCGAAGAAAAATTTTACAATTTGTTAATATATAATGGTGTAAAGTTTTTTTACTAATTGATGAAATAAGTAACAACTTGGGTAATGCGAAAAATGAAATGCAATATGCAAGTTAAATATAAACTGTTTGTATAACAATATTTTTAATTTTCAAGAAAACTTGTTATTTGTATAACTCATTGTAAGTTATTAAAAAGAGATTGTATGGACCTTTTACATAGTATTATAACTTATTAAATCTATGCATCCAAAGAAAAGTATAATTTGAAATATGAACTCTATAAAACATTTTATTTCATTTTAGACCATACTGTTCATAGAAAAATTTTATTCATTTAAAAATGGAAGTTATATCTCTGATCATGTTTCAAAAGTCTTTACTTAATAATGTAGACGTACTATTTTTATTTATTTTTCATTTATAACGCTGGTACAATATATGATTTTCTGTGTTAGTGTTATATTTGTTTGGTTTTACGAAAACAACGACTTTAGAGATAATTAAGTCCAGGACATAAAACTATGACATACCATATTATAGAATGTCTAATTTACCTTATTTATCTTAATATATAATTTAAGATACTTATAAATTAACTGGTATATCTACCCAGGAACTTCTATCTTATTATCATTTATATCATTATTATTTCGATTAAGTTATATTAGAGCATAATGATTTCCTTACATCTTTAGTGTATAGAACCGTCATGCTCAACCTACAACAAGTGATTAACAGATGTGAATATGTAATAAAATATACTAATAAACAATTTAGGTTATATATGCTTTAAAAATGGTAAAAAGTGCAACTTAAATATAATTTCTTTTATAAATTCAAACCACTTCTTCCAGGGGTTAATTTAAATCTATATACTAAATGTTCTATTTACATATTTAGATAGACGGACATAGTTAGCTTAACATTTTTGGAACCTCCATACTGTTACTAGAATTAAAATTGATGTAATAAGTATAAATATTATTATTTAGTTCATATTTTATGGAAACTAAGCTAGTGCTCTTTCAATTCCGATGGACCATAAAAGATTAGAATTCAGTTTATAATACTGCTGATTCGAAAAGAATCTTGAATATACAAGTTAGTACACCTTAATATTGTCATATAATTATATGGTTTGTTTACGATTTTCTGCTTACACGATGGTTACACATAAGCCCATGGAAACTTATTTGCTAACCCTCATCCTAATCCCATTGAGCAGCAAGTACCATTTAAAATATCAGTGTTGCTTTTAAGAAAATGGAGCTTTATTGGAGGTTCAATACTATGAGTCAGTTCGTTGTTGACATTTAGTGCGGAAATACAGATAGATAGACTGAAATACAGAGAGAAATTACATTTGTACATCCCGTTGAGTAATTAGATTGGATAGGATTTTACAAATAAAAATGAGGTAACTAAAATATATTTACGCTGACATGTTACAAGATACGTTCAACTGTTAAAAAATACTAATTAATCGATTATTGGGTGCCCAAAAAAAACATAATTCATGAAAAGTAAAATATATTGTTTTTGATTTGCAAACAAAATATATACTTTGTTCCAGAATTGTCACCACGGACACAGTTTGCTCGGAAGCCTGCACGGATTCTCCCCGGTTAGAAATGAAATGGCAGGAATGTCCTGTGACAAAGAAAAGAGGTTTGCTTTGGGTTAGATCCTTTGAACGTTATTCTCTAAGTGAGTTCAGTAAGCGTGTAGTGAGATGTCATTTTGCTATACCTTATACCAATGGGTTAGTGTGTGCGAAAATAATTGACGGAAAGTATGACATTATTTGGAAATAGTGGTCCTTACATATGTAAGTTTTGGTTATATAAATTAGCTACTAATATTTACTGAACAAACTGCAAATAACACATGAATCTTTTGTGGCATAGGTAATTCTAAATGTTACCAACAAATAAAATAATAAAAAGTACTTTTTCCTCTTTACACGTTAAATATTTTAACTTTATGACTTTATGTCATTTCGTTTTGCATTATATAAATATATATTTCAAACTCAATTATAGACTTGAATCTGTTCATAAAACGTTAATTCTATATAACGAGGATCTAGTGTGCGATGGTGCATGTCGTTTTATGGGCGTTGGCTGAGCGTAAGTGATTAAGTGACCAAATTTACACTGATCTTATATGTAATAATGTTAGCAACGAGAATATTGCGGAACAAATAGATTTATATACACAATGAGTTCAATCATATGATATTTTATAATGTGAAGTAGAAAATATATAAAGTTTTATACTTAAAGTTTTGCATGCAATATCTATGAAGCATAATACTCGATACATAGTAAAGCATATTCTTATTTTGCAATTCAATTCTGTTTAACCATAAAGTAAATGTATTCCCTCAATGTAGTAACAGTGATATATAATAGTCCTGTTTCTTTACGTATTTTGTTCAGCTTTATGCAGTTGATATATATATATACCTCAATTCATGTATTAATTGTTATCTACTATAATATATGTATTATACTGTATGTAACGTATGGACTTCTGATGCTTTGTTTTTTGCTCAGCCATTCTGCATCATTCGTATTATATTAGACTTTTATGCTCAGCCATTCTGCATGTTAGGCTTTTATAAAAAAAGCTGATAATGACCTCCACAAGCCTCAGTTAGTTTGGTTCTGGTAATATCGCAAGTAGGCTCATTAACGCTAAATAATAAAAGATAATACTAGATAACAATATTCAACTAGCTGTTTAATGAAAATAATCTGAAAACATATAATAATATTTACTAAAAAGTATTTATATGAACAGCATATCCATTGTAGAACCATATTCGAAAAATATATAGTGCAAAACACTGTACGGTGTTTTTTATTTAAAGGAACATAGAAAAGTAATTCTTTCAGTTGTTGCCCAAAATTTTAAATAAATAGAGAGTATAATGAGGAATAGAAAAGTTTGGATTATATTAGTAAGAAAATGTTTGAAGTACTTTGTTTACTCTACAGGGAAACATTCAAGTGATTAAGAATGTTGCTGCCCTGTGGTGTACATGAAAATTATAATGGAACACGTTTGAATCTGAGGAGATGTGTGTGGAAGTCATAAGAATGGATTTAATAAAGGAATAGAATGGTTATAAGTATAGGTGGTAGAAGCTTTGTCAGTATTAGCTTTCTTCTACAATACTGTGCATTAATCTGTTGTTACATTGTGCATTTATTGGAGTGTAACACAGAATACAGATAAAATATTGGCCCCTTATCTTACAAATTTATTTCAAATTATACATTTTTATTTAATAATGTACACTATTTTTTATTTTATTTCTTTAAAATAGCAGTAAGCGTCTTAGTATTATACGTTATATTAACGCTATATTTAACTTGTTACTAAAGTATCAAATTTATTATATTATACATTACCGTTATCTAATACAAATAAACAATTTAAAAATTAAAATATATTATATGAAAATTTAATAAATTGATTGTAATATTTATCCGTAACATAAAATAGGACTTAGAATTGTGGTATGGATTAAAAAGCTTTTTTTACGAGAACATAGTGCATGTATGTGTTTAAAATGTTAAACCGTATTTTCGTCATAAAATGTATTATTCTAAAGCAAAATATTTATTCAGAAAGTTTGAAATATGCTATAAAAACGATTTTTCTAAACTAATAGAACAGATATTTCAAGCAAATGCAATATTGAACAGCATTGCACAGTGTGGTGACCCAATATTATCACTAGAACTGTTCGATAGCATCCAGAACATCAACTATGTTTCTGTGGTTTTCTGGTAATTGTACACGGTGCAGCGCTTGTCATTAAAAGGCGACAGGAACCTGCACAGTTTAGATTATATTTAGGTTTCAGAGTAATAGTTATACAAATATTTCGGAGGTTATAAAACATTACATTTTTTGCTGCCATTTTTCTAAATGACCGATGTAATGAAAGCTAATTATTTTATTGTTTTTGGACATAACGTCAACCTTACAAGTTGTTATTGCAATTAAAAGATTATATATTTTTCATTTACATGTTATAAAGGTTAACAATTAATTATTCGTAGCATTCACAACAATTTTTAGTTCCTACGAAATAAGGGGCTTGGTTTTTATTATTATCACTATTCAATATTTCTTAAATGTTATTTATTTAAAAATTCTATGAATATTAATAATCTGAAATCTGAAAAAGCGGAAATTAATTCAGTATTTGATTCAAAACGTATCTAAAACTACAGTATGTATATATATATATATATATATATATATATATATATATATATATATATATATATAGTATATATATATATATATATATATATATATAGTATATATATATATATATATATATATATATATATACTATGAACTGTCATTACTAAGCGCCTGTGACCCGATACGTCCTATTTAAAATTATTCTTCGGCCGTCTTTCTGTGTCACTATCTATAGCATAACCCTTGATAGAGTGAGCCTAGAGCCTTTAAACTCGGTGCATACACGCATATTTTTCTTTGGTCAAGGAAGAACTCAGATTTAGGATAAAAATATTTATTGAAAATCTGTGCGTCATTCGTTAATCCATCCGTATTCGAAATAAATCTTATTAGAAATTTTGTGGACATGAACGAAGTTTTAGGAATTTTCCTTTCCTAGACCTAAATAACTAGAATTTTAAATAGCAACTTATTTAAAAAATACCTTTTTTTTTATTGATTCTTGGATATAACTTGGATATTTTAATTTATATACAGAATATATAGCATACACTATGGAATCCAACAATTATTCCCTGTTTTGTTTGGTTAGTTTGTCTATAAGATACAACTTTAATCGATTTTTTCGAATTAGTCAAAATTAGTTTATGCTTGGGGTTTTAGGATTAAAAATGTTTAAAAATTCTTGGAACCAAACACATTTTAATTAAGTTCTGTACGTATATCATAAATAGATATTTTTATCGAATTATGTGTTTTCCACATTACAAAAGCATAAAAATATAATATGATTTTAGACTTGCACCATAAAGCATGCTGTCAAGTAAAAGGTTACTGTTAATATAATACAATTTCAAATGGTGCCTATTTTTTGAGAAAAGTGGATCAGACGATTACTCAGAACAACGCTTATGATTTAATATTTCAATATTGGTATAACAAATTACGTTCAAACGCAATAAAACTAAGTTGTGTAAATTAATTTCATGTCCGAACTACATAAAATATTTTAAATAAGTAAAATTATTGAATTAATTTATCAAGGATAATTAAGGTCAAGTAATTTATTTCAAACAGTAAACTAATCAGTGAAGTAGTGTTCAGTAATATCTGTTACAACGTGACAACAATAACAAATACAGTTGAAGTTTGAAAGAGGTTCCCTGAGTAATATATAGTTCCTTTGATATGATTACTCTTTAGTAATTCAGAGTTGGTATGGAACATAGTTTACTCACTTTAATAAAACTGTTGGGTTCCCGCAATGGTGGTCAAGTGATGTTTTTATCATAATGGGGTTATTGTGATAATGTAGTACTGTCCTACAGTACTAGAATACAACAAGATTTTAACGTAGTACAAAGTAATTTTATGGTTTTTATAAAGTATAGCATTATATCTAACACAATTGTAATTTTTTCTTATTGCTTTTTACGCATGAATTTCTTTCATGTCTTTTTGTCCATGGCTTAACTTCCTTTACTTAAATTTTTAACATACTGTAATGTTTTTTTATACATAATTATTTAATACTACAGTGTTGCAGTGTTTGGAATTGTGTTGGCTTGAATTTGTAGTATACGTGATTAATAACAAATGAGTAGGTGTTCTACACAATGTAATACAAGCATAACACATTTTTGCGTATTGAGTTACGATCGACTATTTGCAGCCAGATAAATTTTAATAAACGAAAAATGCAAGAAGAGCAGATGAAAGGTCTCTGAAGATCAAACTATTCAGTTGCATGGCCAGTTACTTGTAAAATTTTCCAATTGGCTCTATTCAGTACTCCACGTCTTTATTGTCTCAATACAGCAGGATTGAAATTAATACTCCCCAACATAGCCGAAATTGGAAGCACTAACAAGACTGACGTTATGATATAACTAATATGTCTAAAAATTACTAAGGTGACTTAACTGTGGTCAATGTGGGAATGTCAGGAATCTCCTACTGGATTTATATAAAATTCCTGTAAGCTCTTTACTGTTTTCACTTTTTCTTCTTTCTTTATTACTTAATTCACTTAATATTACTAAATTAAGATTCACTTTATATCTCTATTGTCGGCTGATTCTTAATAACACTCTCTTATTGTTTAATGCAGTAGTTTTACACGTAAATTAACTATGACACTGATTCCAAATAAACATGCTCTTTATAAATACATCTTAAACATATTACCGAGTCCCAAAGAAATATAAATACTAGTCTCCTATTTTAAAATTTACCTGATAATTCTTACTTAAAATTACTTTCGTGCCGTAAATCCAAGTGATTTTCTGAGGGATAACTCGTGATAGAAAGATCTTATCATCAAGATCAACCGTGTGGGATAACACTTGAAACTTGGAATATTCTCGTATAGTATTGTTCAAGAAAGAACTAAATTACCTTTAGGATTAAGGTACTAAAGGAAAGTCTGTCCATCCGTGTAAATATTAATGGAAATGTTATACGGCTTGAATTTCTGTACGCAGGTTCCTCTTGGATCATTAAAGCACTGCATTGATTTTTTCGGTAATAATTTTAAAGGCAGTGCGCTCGTCTGCATAATTTTTTCGTTCTGGCCTTTGATACTCCGTTGAAACGGTTTAAGTAGATGAATGGGTTTAAAGCCAATTTTGTTTGCTATAGTTATCTATCTCATTTATATCCCCTTGATTAATATCGAGTCATTCGTATTGTAGAAAATTAAACATACCGCTCTTATGGAGGATACCTAATTGCTTATTATTCTCGTATAATGCTCTAATGCTTGAATTTGTTGACTTCGTGTTGCCATTTCTGTGGAGAATGGCCTTTCTTTTGCATTATATCTGACGCTATAAAAATATGTTAATGGTGTCATTCCATTTTATATCTTTTCACATAACCTTTTTTGTGTACACTAAAACTTGTGTTGTCACTCATCCTTTACCCCATTAAATGTTTATAATTAACAATTTACACGTTTTCTGACCACTTTTTAAATAACTGGAAAACGAAATTATAAGGCCTTGCTTATCAATACTATCCTTTATAATATAACATAAACTTAGCAATACGTGATTAGATTTAGACATTGAGAAGAAAGAAATATGTTAACGATTTCTTAATGCACTTGTTTTAATACATTTTTACTTATCGGACACATATTATGTTTTAAGCTTTTAGTGTATTATACAGTACATTACTTAAGCAGGGTGGTAAAATATTTAGTCAAATATTCAGTGATTTCATGATTTAAAAAATAGTAGTTATCCGCGGTGTTGCACTGTATTTTCTACTTAATGCCAAGTATATTATAGACATATTCTTTATAATAGAATGATAAACGCTCCTCAAAATTTATTTCTATAGATTTATTTTTTGGGTTTTAAAAATGTAGAGTGAACCCGAATTTCTTATAAATTATTATCTCTATTGCATTTTTTCCAAAAATGAAAACATAAGGTTGTTTTATTATTGATATTTAGTAATGGTAAAATAGTAGTAAACATAACAGGACGAGTTTTACTTCTCTTTGTTGTATTTAGAAGTTTTAATATAATTAACACAGCCTGGTTATCGAGATATTAATAAAGAAGCTCCAATATACATATCAGAAATCAGATACAGGTGGATCCCGCCAATCCACGGGATCTAAACTGGAGAGTTCTATACGTTTAAACGTCACTATAATTTTCCAGATGAAAAGTCTTAATAAAGCCTTCTGTCAGACACGTAAATATCATTTGTCAACATTGAATTCAGTAGAGTGTTGTAAACTAAAAATATCACATGAATGTGAGTTACCAGCATTATTAATAACATAATATTTAATTAGATTAGATTAGTTTTCATTTCTCTATAAGGCGATTGTACGAAAATTGTAGCTTACATTTATGTCTGAGGAAAATCATTGCTATCTTAATAAATGTTTTAATTCAAAACTGTACAATTATTTTAAAATGGGGAGATAAAATACTTCTAATGCAGGCAAAAGTACACATGGTCCATTAATCATATTGCCTCTTGAAATAACTAATATTGCATGCTGATAATAAATTATCAAATCCATTGCTTATTTATTATGAATAAAAACATCAAGACTCACCTCGTTTAAAATCAATTTCTCGTACCACAAGAAAAGTGTATTTTCCCTTATCACTGTAGAGAGACTTTTCTCGGAAATTTGCCCTGATTCTTTCCGGTGAGAGAGCGGAAATGGAACTGTACAAGCATCCTGTGATGAAATAAAGAAGTTATATAAGAATTTGAAATTATGTTCTTTGAATGAATGAAATTTATGTTCTTGTACTTGTCGTTGGCGTTCCAAACGTAGAAATTCATATTGAAGTTTTCATAATATTTCACAAATTATATCAAAAGAACAGGAAGAAATGATTCAGTGAAAGTAACGACCATTATCATATATTCTTATATAGCCTCAGGGGTGGTTTTATGAAGGGGGTGTAGGGGGTCCCCGGTAATTCGGTAATCTCTCATCATAGGTTTTATTCGACCGAGAAAGCCAGGAATAAGCAAGGTATTTAATGCACGGGTAAAAGAAAATAGTAAGCCGAGAACTTGTATTTATCAAAGTTGTATTTATCTAAAAGATTTTTTTATAAAAGAATGAGCAAGTCTTTAAATCAAGTACTAATATGTTCCGTGCAATGTATTCTCTACCTTGTGATCAGTTTAACTGTCAATCAAAATAGTCGACTTGCTGACGATGTTGTCATCATCAAGAGAGTGGCAACAGCACGTGGTTGCTACAGTGTTAGTTGTCATCACCTAGTTGAATTTAATCCATCCAAATTAGCATATTCTCTTGGACAGTTTATCTATGTTAGTCCTATGGCCCTAACACTGAGTTTCTCAGTGGCCTAAGTGATTATAATGTATCAAACAACTGTGATTTCAATCAAAGACTTTTAACAAGTAGTTACATTATATCTTACACACACTTTTATAAATATATATATATATATATATATATATATATATATATATATATAGTAAAGTTATCGTTACAAATATTTATTAAGTTTTACTTTGCAGATACTTTTAAAATTATAACAAGATATATAACTTTCTAATTATTGAGCTCAAACCTGATGATGACAACGTTGATGTTAAAAAGTTATAATCAATTATATAGTTTAACGTGAGATTACACATAGTAACAAATATTAACATGTATTATCCTCAAACAGCCATGATGAAGATGTAGGTCACTTATTATTTTGTGTAAAATTAGTTAAAATGTATGTATGAAACGAATAATCTGTCTATTAACATGTAACCGCTTTTGTTGAGAGCTTTAAGCTAATGTTTACTGTTGAACGCGATCACATTAATTATGTAGTATTATTGCTAGAAACTAACTGGAAACTATAATTGCTAAATATTTCTTCAGCCAATTCGTATTGCATAAGCACACGTGTTTTCTTCACGTCTATAGAACTATTTTTCTTAAGAATTATATATTCTTGAAGAACTATATATTGAAACCAGTGCTCAGCTACGACTGATTTTATGAAAGCAGAAATGGGATGATAACGAGGAATGGGTGTTTTATTAACGTAATTTTCTCCCAGCTATCTTGAAACTACTACTTAGTTAAGGTCCCATCCAAATGGTTATTGCTTCAGTTGTGGACTAAGCTGTATGTACATTTCCCATAGTATAATGGAATTTTATTTTTTCAAGTTATTTTATATTGGACATAATCTACTACACATCTATCATTATAGGTTATTTTACTCGCTTTTAATGTAAATATGAAATACATTGTATATTAAAATTTTTATTTATATATTGTTTATTATATATTAAATAAATTTCTAGTATAACACATCAATGTGGATTGTATTTTATCTTTTTAATGTAGGCGGTTTTAACTCATGGTTATTACATATAAAATTACTTTAAATATATGTAAAACTTTATTATATTTCCGAAAATAAGTTTGCTTTAACAAAGAAATAAACTGAACGGTTAATCAAGAACCAACCAGAAAGCTACTTTTTTATTTAACTGTAGAGCACAGTTAATATAAAAATATGCACACCTAAGTTATTGCATATCCAATATTGCAAGTGCCAAGATTATTTTAGGAAATATAGAATAAATATTCCAGTAGGGATCGTAAAACCGTTTAGTCTAAGCACATGTTGGCACTGTTACTCTTACAAAGGGTATCTCGCTCTGCTGTCTACATGAATCCCATATTTTAATGTAATCATTTACGAATGAGTTTTCATACGAGCTTATGTTTTAATTTATCTGTTAATATTGTAGTTATAGAATACAATGGATTATCGTATTGGGTTTATTTATTTACCAATAAGTACTATCGCTATTATAACAATGTAGAGGTGAATACTCATTATTGGTATTAGTAAGTTCATTATAGTTTTAAATAGAGTTAATATTCCTTTTCATTAGTGATGTACGTACATTGTTTACTTAGGATTTTGTAATGGCACTTTCTGCTAAAGATAAATTATATAATTCAAAATGAGTTGAGATTGGGGTCTTTAGTGCTTTGAAAAAATCACGCTTATGTATGTGTATTAAGATTAATTTATCACATTATTTTGAAAATTTAATTTAAAAATTACCGTCAGTATCATGAAAACTGCTGACCAAAACTGCTGGATTTTATAAATGAATTAATGTTTAGTATATTGTTCTCGACCATGTTATATTATCTTATTATCATTTTAAGAACATTTTTAAATATATAATTTGGTAAGTATTCCCGCTATTTCTTTAAGCTCGTTATCAATAAACTTCAGTACTTAAGCTTATTTACATTTTATTTGGATCAATAAGTATCCACTTTAACTTAATTTATTCAAAAATTGCCTATTTCCAAAAATTCAAAATCAGATTGTGACTAAAAACAAGCATAAAAAATACTTAGAATAGCGTTTTTCATGGACATAATCTTTGTTATAGATATACATTCCTGAATATTTCTTGACATAGCATAGCGTATTCAATAAAAGGCTTGTAGTATTATAGAACTATCGTACCACTAACTATATATAATGTGTGCATATCTGATACTGAGAAATGACAGGTGCAGTGGTGACCTTTGACCTTAAATTACTTCACCGTTAGATCTTGGCTTTTACAACTGCCCTCACTGCTTATGAAATATAATATAATGATATACAGGGTGGAAAAAAAGTATGGAAACGCTTTCACTAATTTTGTATGGCTTCACTTATACAAATTAAATTTTGTACATCACCACTTGTATTAAGAACCTAGTTTTTGAGACCAGTGGGGACATTTTATCTTTTCAGGGGGACGGCCCGTGAAGAGTTGGACGAAAATCTTAAATGTAAGCATAGGCCGAGTTTGGTATCAAACTAAAGGTCTAGTAAAGAGAAACTCATTACCGCAAACCGCACTTAAAAAGGTTGACCCTATCCAGAGTACGGGCCGTATGAATTTCATGACAAAGAAATTTAGTAATTTTGTCTTGTGAAGTAACTAATTTACTTTCAGTAGTATGTTTTATGTCGGTTATGTAAATTTTAAAAACAAATTCCAACAAAAAATTATTTTTTTTACCTTACATTTGTTGGATAACAGTAAATAGGGGTTTTCCTGTCTTGTCTTCAAGAAACTGAGAGTATTCAATAATACCACCGTAACTCCTTATCAACATGAGGTAAAGGTCCAGTCCCTCCAGCCCTTTTATCTCAGGCAAACATAAACTGGTTTAGGCAATACAAACAGTACTATCACAGCAAAACTCCACAGTTTTGTATTTTTAATATCAGCTTGGTTTTTAGTCTACGTTATAATTTCGTCCACGTAAGATAAAGTTGAATGTCTTCACTAGAAGGTACTGCGATAGTTATAAATTTTTTTACTTAAGTGTTTACATTTTATTCTACTAGTTTTAAAAGCAATGTCACTTAGTGAGTTTGAGAGAAGCACGCTGCTTATGATGCGTGGGTATGGATATCTAGTTCGTCCCTATGAAGAAACCGCGCATTTGTTTAATGACACTTTTCTTGATAGACCCTCAATTAGTAAGTCAACAGTGTTTAAGACAGTAAAAAGATTTGAAGAAACTAGAACAGTCAAAGATCGCGAAAGAAGTGGCAGGCCTAAATCGGCAACAAATGAACAAAACTCTTTGGATGTACTCAAAACATTTGTTGAAAATCCCAGCACCTCGGCAAGAGTGGCTGCAGAAGATCTTGATATGAGCCATACCTCAGTGTTGAATGTTTTACACAAAAACAAGTATCATCCTTTTAAAGTAACCCTAACCCAAGAACTTGCAGAGGATGATTTTGATCGAAGGACTGAATTTTGCGAAATAATGATGAGAAAGTATGACGAAATTCAAAATTTTTTAAGTTCGATATAATATCGAACTTAAAAATAATTGTTTTCAGATGAAGCTACATTCTTTGTTAATGGACAAGTTAATAGGCATAATTGCCGTTACTGGGCCGACCATAATCCACACTGGATGATAGAAGGCCACACACAAAGGCCTCAGAAAGTGAATATGTGGGCTGGAATAATAAACAATAACATTGTAGGACCGTTTGTGATAGATGGAAATCTAACAGGCGAAATTTATTTCAATATGTTGACAAATAACATTTTGCCAGCAGTGAGTGCTCTTCTTGGGGCAAATTTTAATGCAGTATGGTTTCAGCAAGATGGAGCACCGCCCCATTACTATTTGCGGGTGCGCAATCTGTTAAATGAAGTGTTTCCTAACCGTTGGATTGGTCGCAGGGGTACCGATGAGTGGCCGGCTACGTCAGCGGATCTTAATCCACTAGATTTCTTTTTGTGGGGCTTCTTAAAAGATAATGTGTATAAAACTGAACCAGCCAACATTGAGGAGCTGACAAATCGTTTATTAGAAGAAGCAAGAAGAATTACACCCGAGATGCTTCAAAATGTGACTGCAGTAGGTTTTTATAATAGACTAGCTCATTGCCAACAAGTGTTTGGAGAGCAGTTTGAGCACCTCATTTAAAAGGTATGGTTATTTTTTGTAATACATAGAAAATTTTTAATTTAATTCTTTTGGATAATTGTGTTCCATAAAGTGTCATTTTCAGTCAGAACAGTTTACTTGAGACTGTGAAATTGCGGAGAAATAATAATTAATCAAACGTTACCTATGAAATTCAAACGGCCCGTACTCTGGATAGGGTCAACCTTTTTAAGTGCGGTTTGCGGTAATGAGTTTCTCTTTACTAGACCTTTAATTTGATACCAAACTCGGCCTATGCTTACATTTAAGATTTTCGTCCGACTCCTCACGGGCCGTCCCCCTGAAAAGATAAAATGTCCCCACTGGTCTCAAAAACTAGGTTCTTAATACAAGTGGTGATGTACAAAATTTAATGTGTATAAGTGAAGCCATACAAAATTAGTGAGAGCGTTTCCGTACTTTTTTTCCACCCTGTATACTAGTAACCTTAAGGTAATAACTGTTTAATGCCCAAAAGGCGCAATTTATTACATTATTTTTTTAGTTTTATAATCTATTCAGAATGTCTGGCTTTTTAGCGTATTATTCTTTTGGAGCCAAACAAAATGTTTCAGAATAAACACCAACCATGCGTCACAAAAAGTATTGTAGTGTTTTTATCAGCTTTACCTATGCAGCCCGAGGAGTTTTGTGTTTTTTTAAATATGATTAGGATTTGATTTTAATGTCCCTAAAGAATTTATAACTAACAATTTTAACGGTTATAAGCTGTTGAATCTTTCTTGTTAAATTCACGGATATAAATTATGTAAGTTATATGCAGCACCGTATAAAAATCAGCTCACTTTTGACTGCAGTATTATACTAAGTGTTGTACTATTATTTTTTTCCCCGAGGAGAGAATTACCTAACGACCTGATAAGAAAAATATTAATTAATTAAAAGTATTAATTTGAGCCGGTTCAATACCTATATCTCCCCGGCTCATGTGTGTTTTATATAGTGTATGTGTGTGTGGTTTATTGGCTGCAGAGGCCACTGACCATTTGAAGGCGTTTGGCCTTTCCGGTAGAGTGGCAAAGACTCCGAGCCGTGGTGTACAAGTTAGGAGTAGCTCCAGTTTAATATATTTTGTTTATTTAAGTGTTTGTTAGTTTTGCTGAGCTATGCTCCTTCTGACATGTGCGGCTAAGTTTACGGCCCCTCACTGATGAGGTCCAGGAGATGAGTTGATTTTCTGCTGTCATCTCTCCATCATGCGTGGTCGCAGAGAACCTTCGCTTTTGCGCTCTGCTGAAGGACGGCCACCATGATGGACATTTCTACTAGTCAACATCTGTGATACCCTGCCCATATTCTTTATTTATTTGTTATTGTTATTGTTGCCATATATATAGTTTATATTTTGTTATTTAATTTTAAGTTAGTTTTAGATATTATTTAGTTATTTCTTGGATTTCATTAGGAGCCCGCCCTTAGCCGAAGGATACCGGGTGGAATTGGCATTTCTTGTTTCAAATTATGGCGTTTCTAATTTTTGTATGCAGGTGCACCTGACGAGGATTGTTTGAGGTATACTACTGCAGGCACTTTTTATTTTTTTTTTATTTATAGTATATATACTTATATATTTTTTGACTGGATAGGCCTATGCGGTGTCTTAGTAAATGAACCTGAGTATACTGACCACGGTGTTCTTTTTTACCTAGTTTTGTTTTGATCCGGCATCCCGTTCGCCACCATGGGCGCGCGCTTCCCTGATGGTTTGCTGTGGGTGTGCGAGCGGCGATGTACGGTTTCAATGGTAGCAGAGCGTGGTTAGCTGCTCTCTCAGCTGTCTCTCAGTTCTGGTTTTGTTTGTTGGTGTAGGTTAGTGTTAGGTAGGGGGAGGTTAGAGTACACAACTTTTTTTCATTAGGAGCTCGCCCTAGCACAGGATACCGGGTGGAATTGGTTTAGTGTCTTGCTTCCTGCAGACTTACCCTTTGCAGGGAGCAAGGGACTCTAAATTGCTTAACCGCTAAATTTATCTAACTGTACTCTACTTCTCCCCTATCAATGTGTTGTTTTGTTATATTTATTGCTTCTGTGTTTGTAGGTTGTGGTTAGTGTATATTTGCAGGGTATCCTTCTATTAGGTAGCGGGTATTAAGTTCTTCACTTGGACCTCGTCAGTGTAAGCCTTTTGTGAGTTGAGTCCACTTAGGTTACTAAGTAATTGTTGCGTACGCTTTGTTGTTTATTGTGGTATTTATTTGTCTTAATTGTTTGGTATGGCGTTTTCCCTGGTGCCTGAACATCTACGCAAGCCCGAGTTGGTTTTTGAGGTCCTGGCGAGAGGACAGAAGCCCGAGGGAGATGTGAGGGCATTAAGAGCTCAATTACGGGCTTGTATAGCGTTAGGCCGCAGCTGGAATGCAGAGTTCCAAATTAACACAGAATTTGAGTTTTGTAAAACCCGAATGGAGGAATTAGAAGACGATATTAATTTTGAGTCACTTCCCATGTCCGGGTCAGCAAAGGCTAGATTGGCATCTCAGCTTTTACATTGGCGTGACAGAATAGTTTTACTTATGTCAGCTCCTAGTTTAAACTCTGATATTAAAAGTTGGGCTTTTTCGGCCAGTAACAAATTAAAACAAGCCTTAGATGGTTTGAGTGAGGTGCGCTCGGTGAAAGAGAAGGGGGTACTATTTACCGCTGTCACTCCAACGGAGGTTCCCACTACCATTACTTTTGCTAACCATCCACCGGCTCTTTCTTTCGAGCCTCCCAGAGTTACTATGTCTCCGATGGGTAGTGGCCCTCCTGAAGCGGCTGGTGAGGCATCATCTATAGTTGTGCCTTCCTTTTCTAGCTTTGGCAAACTGCCCCATCCTTTGGGGAGTGTTTTACAACACTTCCCCAGAGTTGATGGGCTTGACACTAATTTACTTATCCATTTCCTTCTGGAAGTTTTTAAGCTAAGAGAATTTCCTGGTATGACAGATGCCATGCTTATGCAGATTTTAGCGCAGTTTTCCTTAAGGCCGCTTTTTGATCGCCTTCTAGACTGCCTTAAGAGAGGTGCCACCTTTTACCAGTTCCACGCCGAGATCTTGGAGTTCTTTGTACCTGCTCGGGTTAGGGAGCGCTTGCGGGTGGAACGCGTTTACCGTCCTCAGGCACCAGACGAGACGTTGAGCCATTTTGTCGGGGAGATACGGGATGTAGCCCGGGTGTTGCGCTTGAGCTTGAGCGAAACGGAGTTGGTGAGCCTTATTTTGGAGGGCATTAAACCTGAAGAACGCTCCCGTTTGATTTTTTGTAGCCGTCCCGCATCTTTTGCGGATTTGGACCGCCTCTCCATCATCTCTAGAGGGGTTCAGGATGCGGATGATCGAAGGGAGGCCATGTCGAGGCATCTTCCTCACTTGCCTCCGGGGCCGGTCCGTGCTCCGGTGCAGTCTGAGCCAGCAGCTGCTCCTTCCCGTAGGCAGCCTCCTACCTGTTATGGCTGCAAGCAAGTGGGACATATTAGACCGTTTTGTCCACTTAATAAAAAAAAAACTAGTAAGCTTGCGGACGAGTAAGCCCGACTCGTGCCGTAAAGGTAATTTTGAGGGCAAATATGTACCTGATTTTGATGGTAAAAGGGTAGCTGGTTTAATGCAGAACAGAAAGAAAACAGAAAGAAATAGACTTGGGGACAGTTATCATCGTTGGCCGAGAGGGGAGGTTGCTGCTCTCGCTGCGCAGGGAGTAAGGGCTGCCCGCTCAACCTGCCCACAACTGGATGTACTTGTGGGGAATGTGGTGCAGAAGGCCCTGGTTGATTCTGGGTCAGCACGCAGCCTGATTTCTTTGAAGTTTTTTGAAGATCTAAAATCCTCTGGGCTAATACGGCAGGTTGAGCCTAGTTCACTTATATGCTGGACTGCTTCACGCACACCTTTACCTATTATCTGTAGTGCCCAGATTCACATCAAAATTAATTATTTCTCTTGGGATTGGAGCTTTTTGGTGGCTAAGGACCTGACTTTTCCTTTCATCTTGGGAGCAGATTTTATCGGAAAAACTGGCATGATTTTGGATTTGGCCTCCAGTCATGTTTTCTTTGCTTTCGCCAGGCGGGTGCTCGTTCCCTTTTCAGATGTCGAGTCTCGTGGGACTGCTGCCTTAGAGATGGAAGATAAGAGCTTGACTCCTCCTGACCAACTAGGACATCTTACGCCGAAAGAGGCTGAGGACATAAGGCAGATTTGTTCCAGTTTTCCTGAAGTCCTAACTGACAAACTGGGCACGACCAATCTCTTGGAATACGAGATTCGTCTTACAGACACCCGTCCTGTACGTTCCCATCCATATAAGCTTGCTCCGCCCAAGATGGAAATTCTGAGAAATATGATTGATGATTTACTTAAGAGTGGGGTAATCGAGCCGTCTTGCTCAAATTTTTCCAGTCCAGCGTTTCTAGTGCCGAAACCTAATGGGAAGTCCAGATTGGTCCTGGATTATCGAAAGCTCAATGCTCAGATAGAAATTGACTCCGTGCCTCTCCCCGATTTGCATTCTGCTTTCGACTGGTTTGGTAAGGCCAAGTATTTCTCCATTTTTTATCTTAATCAGGCATATCATCAGATTCCTCTAAAACACGAGTCTCGACCTCTCACTGCCTTTTGTGTGCCTTGGAATTTGTACCAGTTCACCCGAGTGCCAATGGGCTTGGCTGTGGGGGCCCAAACACTCACCAGACTCCTGGATTCTATCTTTCATGATGTCAAATTTAAGTTCGTGTTCAACTATCTGGATGACCTGCTTGTGTACAGTGAGAGTTATGAGGAGCACTTGACTCATCTAGAGGAAGTTCTAACTAGGCTGCGAGAGTCTGGCCTTACCGTCAATCCTGAAAAAGGTGAGTTTTGCTCAGCCTGAAATATCGTTTCTGGGTCATCTTGTCTCTTCTCGAGGTGTTTGTATTGATCCAGAGAGAACCCAGGCAATCAGGGAGTTTCCTCCTCCTAAGGATGCCAAGGAGATTGCCCGTTTTGTGGGAATGATAAATTTTTATCGTCGTTTCATCCCCAATGTTGCTGAAGTGGCGGCCCCTCTGAACTCTCTTAGGAAAAAGGGTGCCAAGTTTGAGTGGGGTGAAGCGCAACAGACTGCTTTTGAGCAGCTGAAAGAGGCAGTGATGCAGCCTCCAGTCTTGGCTATGCCTGATTTCAGTCGTAAGTTCGTCTTGCCAACTGATGCTTCCTCCTTAGCCGTTGCTGCTGTTTTATCGCAAGAAGTAGATGGTATCCGGCAGCCCATAGCTTATGCTTCACGCACGTTAACCCTTTGTGAGAAGAAGAGTTGTTCTGTTTATGAGCTGGAATGTTTGGCTGTCGTGTTTGGAATTAATAAGTTCAGGCGTTACCTAGAACATAAAGAATTTTTGTTGGAAACCGACAACCAGGCACTTTCTTGGCTCCTTGCCCACCCCCGTCAGCTCGGGAAGATTGGTCGCTGGGTAGTCCAAATTTCTGCCCTTAAGTTCACAGAGCAGCACGTGCGAGGCACCCAAAATATCATAGCGGACACTCTGTCACGCATGTATCACTTACCCAACGACCACCAGAATTTATCAGAGCCGCCATGTTGTGGCGTGCTCCTAGACTTTCCTCTGGCATTTTAGGACATTGTTCCACACCAACTTAAGGATCCCGAGCTGACTGCTATCATCAATGAGCTTAAAAACGGAGGTGCCCACCCTCCTTATTTTCTGTACCGAGGTGCTCTATGCTGCCGTGACAAGCAGCGGAGAAAACCTAAGTTAGTGCTGCCAAGCTTTCTTGTACCGATGGTCTTTCAGTATTTTCATTCTTCTCCTGTGGGCGGACATCTAGGAATTCATAAGACCATCGCGAAGATTAGGGATCAGTTCATCTGGAAAGGTATGGACCGGGATATTGCAGCTCGAGTGCGTTCTTGTAAACTGTGCTCGCTAAGCAAACCCGCTCAAAATACCAAGTTGGGTCTTTTGTCATCTGAGGTGGCGGAAAAAACCTTTGGAGAAGGTATTCATTGACTATGTTGGGCCTCTCCCGCGTAGCAAATCCGGAAATAAGTTCCTACTTGTTTGTGTGGATGCCTTCTCCAAGTTTGTTTGGTTGTTCCCATTGCGGAGTGCTACCGCGCAGCTCACGGTGCAAGCACTTCGTAACCATTTTTTTCAACACTTTGGAATCCCCGCCACCTTAGTTTCCGATAATGGTTCACAGTTTGTCTCCAATATCTTTAAAAGAATGTGCTTTGGGCACGGAATCCGCCATGTGACTACTTCCCCTTTCTATCCTCAGCCTTCTCACGCCGAACGGTTTAATCGCAATCTTCGATCTGCTCTCATTGCCTTTCATGCGGAAAATCAGACCACCTGGGATCAACAACTACCTTGGATCCAATTTGCCTTTAATACGGCCCAGCATGAAAGTCACAAGGCGGTACCTTTCGAGTTATTATTTGGCTTTCCGCCAAACAACCCTTTGGCGAACCTTTGGAAAATTAGCGATCTTCTGCCACCTCCTGGTACTCCCAATGTGAAAGCCACTTGGGAGGCAGCCAGGCGGAATCTCATTCGGGCTAGGGAGTTAGTAAGGAGGAAGTACAACCGAGGTCGTATTGCCAATCCCTTCCAGGTGGGGGATCTAGTTTACTGCAAGGCTCACCCAGTCTGTTCGGCTGTGGATAAAAGAGCTGCTAAATTTTGCTACAGGTTGACTGGTCCCCACCGCATCTTGAAGTTTCTGACTCCGGTGACTGCCCGACTGGGAGATCCTCAGTCCGGGAAGATTTTCAGGAAGGCGCACATATCCCATCTGAAGCCTTGCCGGAGTCATCCGTGATTTCTCTTTAGTCTGTGCGGGAGGGTTTTAGGTCCAGAGGCCTGATCACCTCTGCTCCTTCTTCCTGATCAAGGTTCCTGTTTTCTTCTTTGTACCCACGCAACTCTTGGAGTGATTTCTTGCCTCCAACTGGATTTTCTTGGTTTTCCCTTCTGCAGACTTCAGGGTTTCCGGTTTCTAATTCTTCAACCATTGGGGGGAGAGGCATTTCGTTTGGTTCTTCATTTTGAAGAAATTAACAGAGGGGAGTTCCTCCTTTTGGGGGGGGGAGTCTGAGCCGGTTCAATACCTATATCTCCCCGGCTCATGTGTGTTTTATATAGTGTATGTGTGTGTGGTTTATTGGCTGCAGAGGCCACTGACCATTTGAAGGCGTTTGGCCTTTCCGGTACAGTGGCAAAGACTCCGAGCCGTGGTGTACAAGTTAGGAGTAGCTCCAGTTTAATATATTTTGTTTATTTAAGTGTTTGTTAGTTTTGCTGAGCTATTCTCCTTCTGACATGTGCGGCTAAGTTTACGGCCCCTCACTGATGAGGTCCAGGAGATGAGTTGATTTTCTGCTGTCATCTCTCCATCATGCGTGGTCGCAGAGAACCTTCGATTTTGCGCTCTGCTGAAGGACGGCCACCATGATGGACATTTCTACTAGTCAACATCTGTGATACCCTGCCCATATTCTTTATTTATTTGTTATTGTTATTGTTGCCATATATATAGTTTATATTTTGTTATTTAATTTTAAGTTAGTTTTAGATATTATTTAGTTATTTCTTGGATTTCATTAGGAGCCCGCCCTTAGCCGAAGGATACCGGGTGGAATTGGCATTTCTTGTTTCAAATTATGGCGTTTCTAATTTTTGTATGCAGGTGCACCTGACGAGGATTGTTTGAGGTATACTACTGCAGGCACTTTTTATTTTTTTTTTATTTATAGTATATATACTTATATATTTTTTGACTGGATAGGCCTATGCGGTGTCTTAGTAAATGAACCTAAGTATACTGACCACGGTGTTCTTTTTTACCTAGTTTTGTTTTGATCCGGCATCCCGTTCGCCACCATGGGCGCGCGCTTCCCTGATGGTTTGCTGTGGGTGTGCGAGCGGCGATGTACGGTTTCAAATTGTATCAAGTATTTCATCCCTAACTTTGCGCATTATATGAAAGTAACATAAACATTTCACGTAATCCTCTATGTTAAATATTTTATTTAAACTTTGTCCTATCATATTTACCGCTTTATACTAGTTTCAGGACACGTTATTATAACATAAACGCAAAATACTTTCCAAATAGAATCCAAAATAAATAAACGTGTAATATAATATTATTGGAACTCATACTACCTGAAATAGTAGTTAATGGAAAATTTACACTTTACACTCTTTTCTTTCTCTTTACGGATTCTAGGAAGAAAGATGCAATATTCCCGGCACGTGGAATATACGAAGAGGTCACAGATTTTCCCAAATGATATCCTCTCTCACTGTCGCTGTGTTCAATACTACACACCATCCGTTGTCTTGCAATGTCGAGTTTTGTTTCTTCGATAACATCAATGCTCGAACTTAAACTTGTAGACATGGAATAAGCTTATGTATTTAAAAAATTAGAGTTTTTTCTAAGCACCAATATAATGTGTGAATTTCTTGATTTGAAAAGGAGCAATGAATTGATTGCTTTATTTTGTTTAAACAGCGGCCTGTCTCTGCCTAATTGAGACGGTATTAATAAAATAAACGCTAAATACTTTCCAAATAGAATCGAAAAAAATACCCGTGTAATATAAAATTATTGGAACTCATACTACTTGAAATAGTTATCGAAGTTAATGAAAAAATTACACTACACTCTTTTCTTTTATGCGGATTCTAGGAAGAAAGATGCAATATACCCGCCACGTGGAATATACGACGAGGTCACAGATTTTCCCAAATGATATTCTAATGAACCTTTAACTGTTGTGATAAAACCAAATGGTTCGATATATAACAAATTGCAGCTACATTGGCATACAATAATAGCTGGCAAAAATATTAATTTCAAACATAATTGTTCTATATAGTTAATTCGTAAATATTTTTGATTTAAATATGACCTTTCCTTTGCTATATATTTAACGTTAACGTAACGTTTTATTTTTTAAATATCTTAATACATGTAAAATTTATTATATACAATGTCCTTAATATCTGAACTACTACAATTTCAAATACAGGATGGATTATCGTAGTAAACACGAATAAAGTATTTGTATTACGACCATATACGGAGATTATGTGCGTGCAACAAACAAAGCAATATATTATTGATGAACGGGATGTAACTAATAATGAGTATGAACCGGATATTGCTTTTCTGCAAATTTTAAATCAGTTTCAATATTAATAAACGGAACGTATTGATTTTATCTTGCATTGCGAAGTTGATAACTAAAGTGCTTGATTAAATTGCTAAAACTAATGAGAATTTTAATTGGAGCTAACAGTTATTATCATAGTTACACTTACGATTGAACTATTATCATCCGCTTAACAGCAGGAATACATAATATTACGAAATACAATATCAATTTATAATATATTTTTATTATATATTAATAAGAACCCAATTTCTTTTAAGCACGTCAAGCTAAAGTCGTGGGTTACCGCTGGACTAATTAAATTAATTCTAGTTAGAGATAGAATGTGTAAGCAGCTCAATGGCCGGCCTTTTATTACAATGTTAAAATCCCATTTCAAGCACTATAGAAATCTATGAAATAAAACTATTAAATTGGCTAAATATATGTATTGTAGAAATAAAATTAATGATTTGAAAAATAATAATAAGCTATTGTTAAAAAATATTGCTGAAATTATGTACATGAATAAAAAAAAGATTCCTTTCCTATTCAACAGTTTCTGGATGGCAAAATTAATATTGAGACTAATGATATAAATAATGTAGCTAACACATTAAATGAGTACTATGTTAGGGTGGGTGCTGTGACGTGTACTTTTCTGTTTTACCTGAGCAATTGTTATGTAGAACTGATCACTCTACATAACGAAATTTTACATCCAAATGAAGAAGCGCGCATTCATTGTTGCTGCAATAACAGAACGGTCACTGATTAGACGCCAATCAGCTGTTCAAATAAAGGAGTTAGGCTAAGGTGAGCCATTACCATGCCATTGATATTTTGTCGCTTGCGTATGTCAGTTAGTAAAATTTCAGTATAATAATTTTGTCTTTACAGAATTAAATATCTACGGTAAACTAAGCCTTGGGCCTCGTAGTAAGATTGTCAAGTCCTGTCGATAAACGTAGGAAATTAATACGTTATCTGTAATAAATTAATACTAATCTAGTCTTTTAATAGTTCACGGAGAAAAATAGTTGTAAATACGTGTTCATAGTGTCAAATACTGTAACCACAAATTGTTTCTGTAAATTGTACATAATTAGGCCGAGATATTATCTCGTAACAATTGCATCGTCTCTCATAAATTTCCTTACTAACTTGTTAACTGTTCTATACATAATTGAATCGGTAACTTTATGTCCTAATGTTTGTATATTATTTAGTTTTACTCAGAATAATGTAAAGGCAGTTGTCATGAAATTTATACCTACCATTGCCGTGAAAGTGCATACATTAATGCATTATGTTAATACTTCAATACACTTTACTATAATTATTGTAATTAATTAGTTTAAGTAAGAACAAACGTAATTAATTTTTTCTGTGTCAGAATAATTATGCTTTGTGTTTAAGACCAATATTGTATATCATTGTAATTGGCAGATTCTGCGCTTTTTAATGTACTTATGTTTATACATTAAACGTTTCTTTACATTTTACTGGCCGCTGTAAGCTAAAGACGAGTATGTTAGACACACCAACAATAGTGACAGATGTTGCTGTTTTAGTCAGCTGGTTTCTTTTAAGTTAAGTTTGACATTGTTTTCATGATTGATTATAAGTAGTGTTTACTGATTTCAATGAGCGGCAGAAAATGAATAAAACTGACTTTATGAAATTAAAGTTTCAATATTGGATTACACGGACGATACAATCGACGGCTCGTGTGTGTGTTCTGGGTCCGCCCAGTTGGTGAGTAGACTTTACACTACTTATTCCATCGTGCTCCCCTGGGAGGTCGGACTAACTCCGTCAATGTCATTGTGGAGCCTCTACCTATCGGACTAGGCCTGAATAACTGCATCAGGGTGGATCCAGTTCCGACTTTGACAAATGGGACTCAACTTTAATTTAATGTCTAGCCATTATGTATTCATGTGAATTATTGTTTTGTAATTTTGTAGTTCAGGAATATGGTCATCATGATTTTGGCCACTGTAATTTTGTATTAGTAATCGGAGCGCTCCTGCCGTAATAATTTTTCGTATTTTTATTTCAATTGGCCAACGAGTTAAGTTTAAGTTAAGTTAAATATATATTTGTTTATTTAGTTTAAGACCTTAGCACTGTGAGAGAAATAGGCAATACAGAATGAAATATGTGAAATATTGGTTTTAATTTCTAATTGCCTGATATTTAATTAAAGACCTTGCAACTTACTATTAGAAAATAATCAACCGAAATCTGTGGCTAATTTAAGTACCTAAGGCTTAGTGTCGTAAACCTAATAGTACTTGTGTGCATGGTAGTGGTCTCGATTGAGCATACCTGAGGGCAGGAAACTGTTCCTTGTTGGAGACCTGCGACTATCACACCCCATCAACAAGGTGGCGCCCTTATTACCGAGCAAACCGTAACCATCTGGGTATCCGTCAATCTTAGTAGTCCTCTGTCACTGCGCAAGAACTTGGTTGTCCTGGCGCTCTACCAATACTCACGCCCTTCTCCACTGAGCGAGGCCGACAATATTGCTAACCCGCGAGGAGGGGTGGCAAACTGGCGCCCAACGTGGGGCCCCTTGTGTTAGCACCTGACTTTCACAGAATATAAAATTTTATTGAACTTGTGGTGTAAATATTTTTGAAAGATAGTATTTAGTATTTTTGTTGTTTGTTAGTATTGGGAAACACTGGTAATGTCTTGTTAATCGTTGGTTGCATTCTAGTGTTATTGTTTGGTTGGAGAGAACTGCATTTTTAGGATTGGCTAAAATTAGTGCGAGGTGATATTTCCATGTGGGCTGTATGAATTATTCTGGTTATCTGGTGAATTTTTAGTATCCTACCTCACGATGAATGCGTATCATCTTCGTAAGACTGAGCTTATCTACGAACTTAAAATTAGGAATGTTGATACCGATGGCAACGCTAATGAACTGAGGAAGTGTCTGACTCAATGTTTTTTCGGCTGATACCCAGGTTGATGAAACCGTTGTAAACTCTTTGGATGCCGATGCGGAGTTGGAGGAATGCGAAGGGAAGTACCAGGACTTATCTTCGCTAGTGAGTGATTACGAAGGCACGAATAATGACAACGAGTTTCATCGTATTGTGGCTCGTCTTTGGCATTTGTATCTCCGAGTGGAGAGAATTCCGATTGGAGCATCTTCCGATAGTGAGCAATCGGAAAGTAAGGAAAAGTTGCTGAGTAGAAGTAAGGAGCTATTAGATTCTTTTAGAGGGACTTCTGATTCGAAGAACCAACCGGATCCCAGGACATCGGCAGGTGGTTTTCAACAGCTTCAACTACCAGAGGATGGAGCGCAAGAAACTAATTTTGAACTGCCCAAAACTTTAGAGTTGGCATTTAAACCAAATAAAACCACTGAAGACGACGAGAACCTGGCGACAGAAAGGAAACTTCTAGAGGAATGGCGGAATAGGGAAGAAAGAAAACTACAACAGGAAAGGCGTCACCAAGAGGAATGGCTCCAAAAGGAAGAGAGAAAACTACAAGAAGAAAGAAGAAAACAGGAGGCAAGATGGAAACAAGAAGAAGGACGACTGCAAGAAGCCCGAAGACAGCAAGAAGAGAAACGGAAGTTAGAAGAACTGCGACTTCGAGGACCTCAGCAGAGAACAGAAGAAAGAATCCCGCACGAGGAATTGAGAGGTCAAGAAAGAAGAGGACCTCCAGAGGACGACTACCTTCCCAGATTTTCACTAAGTCGAAACGACACAGGCGCTAGTTCCCGGCCCAGATATGTCCCAGTCTACAAGTGGGGGCTAAAGTTTGACAACTCCGGACCAAGTATCGCTGCATTTCTTGAGAGAGTAGAAGAACTTCGTCGGGCAAGAGGAGTCACACATCAAGAGCTATATGAGTCTGCGGTTGATTTATTTGCCGGATCAGCGCTTGTCTGGTACCGTGCTGCGTCTATTCGGATTCAGTCATGGCATCAGTTGACGAGGGAGCTCAAAGAAGTCTTTCAGCCTGCGGATTATGACATAAGACTTCATCAGGAAATCTTTAACCGGCTGCAGGGAGATAATGAGCCGCTAGATCTGTATATAGCCGCTATGGAGGGTTTATATGGAAGATTAGCAGTAGCTGTTCCTGAACCTACTCGCTTAGTACAGATCTATAATAACCTGCACCCTCAGCTGCAAGATCGATTGGCACTTTGCAGCATTCAAACTCTTGAACAGTTGAGATCCATGGGACGTAGAGCCGAAGCGGGCCGACTAAGTATGGTTAGAATAAGGCCCGCAACTACAAGGGAAAATACCCTTGAACCGGACCTTGCTTATCACGATCAGAACCACCCACGAAAACCTTTATCCGGACGTGTGGCCAGCGTACAGTCTGCAAATTCAGACCGCCAGGACCCTGTCTGCTGGAATTGTGGAGATAAGGGCCACCGCTTCAGGTTTTGTAGTAAACCAAAACGAAGGTTTTGTTTTGGTTGTGGAAAGGAGGACGTATTTAAACGAGACTGTGTAAAATGCTGCTCAAAAAAACGGGCAAGGCAAGGGGTCAGAAAGGAAGTAGGTGGTTCTGGCTCCTTGGATACTGAGACCATCCCGGCCATAAACTATGTCATTCATAGCCAACAAGAAGACCATAGGCCTTATTTGAAAGTGAGGGTGTTTGGCCGTGAAGTTACCGCCCTCTTAGACTCGGGAGCTTCCCAAACGTTTTTAGGTGGACATGGAATGTGGATTTTGAATCAGTTTCCCGCTCGCCTTCAGAGTGCCAGTGGACGCTTTGTAGAAACAGCCGACTCAACACGCCATGAGGTCCAGGGCTTTGTCAATCTACCCATCTAAAAGTCTAAAGGTTTGCGTTGTACCATCACTGCAGCATACCTTAATCCTAGGCATCGACTTCTGGGAAATAATGCACATTGTTGCGGATATGCGCAATCGGAAGTGGGACTTTGCAACGAAGAGTGTGAATTTATTTTGTGGTTATGTTGAGGGAATCACATTGGAAGACAATCTAACTCTAGCAGAGAGAAAACGGCTACAAGATCTTCTCGAGGAGCATTTCGAGGTTGAGCCATCAACATTGGGTAGAACAGACCGTGTGAAGCACGTCATCGACACTGGGGGTGTGCCACCAATCAAACAGCGGTACTACAATGTATCCCCTGCTCGTCAAAAACTCATCAATGAGGAGCTAGACCGCATGTTGCAGTTAGGGGTTGTAGAGCCTTCACAAAGCGCCTGGTCCTCGCCAATTATGTTACTGGATAAACCTGATGGCAGTAAAAGGTTTGTTGTGGACTTCAGGGCGGTGAATGCAGTGAGCCGAAAGGACGCCTACCCTCTACCACAGGTGACCGCTATCCTGGATAGATTGAGAGATGTTCGATTCTTATCTAGCCTGGACATTAAGAGCGCCTATTGGCAAATTAAACTAGACGAGGCAAGTAAGGAGAAGACCGCGTTTGCAATACCGGGTCGTGGCTTATACCTGTTCGTCACGATGCCCTTTGGTCTGTGCGGAGCTCCCGCAACATGGCAGCGCTTCGTAGACACAGTCTTGGGACCAGAGCTGGAGCCGAATGTCTTCGTCTATCTAGACGACATTATAGTTGTGACATCTACATTTGAGTCCCATCTGAAAACCTTGAAAGAGATATTTAGAAGAGTTCGTGAAGCAAAGCTCACCCTCAATAGAGAAAAGTGCAAGTTTTGCAGGAGAGAACTGAAGTACCTGGGCTATATTGTCAGTGGGGAGGGTTTGCGAGTCGACCCTAAAAAGGTAAAGGCGATTGTGGATATCCCAATCCCCCGGAACCAAAAGGAGGTTCGTCAATTTACTGGAATGGCCTCGTGGTACAGACGCTTCATTCCCAACTTCGCGTCACGTATGACTCCTTTGACTTCCTTACTGAAACGGAGAAATCAGTTCGAATGGACTCCAGAAGCCGAGATGGACTTCCAGGACGTAAAATCCTGCCTGATTAGCGCTCCAATATTATCCTGTCCAGACTTTTCGAAGCCTTTCACAATCTCCTGTGACGCCTTAGGCGTGGGGATCGGCGCTGTTATTAGCCAAGACAGTGAGCAAGGAGAAAGTGTTGTTGCCTATGCCAGCCGCACATTAACTCGGCAAGAGCAGAACTTCTCGGCCACTGAAAGGGAGTGCCTTGCGGTGATCTTTGCTGTGGAGAAATTCCGGCCTTACGTGGAAGGAACCAGGTTCACGGTCGTGACAGACCACTATAGTTTGCTTTGGCTAAGTAACTTGAAGGACCCGACAGGACGTCTGGCTCGTTGGGCTCTGCGATTGCAGCCCTATGATTTTCACCTAGTACACCGTAAGGGGCAAGAGAACGTTGTGCCAGATCTTCTCTCTCGGACCACTCCACCGATATCGACTGAACCCTCTCATCCAGACGTGATTCATTGTGACTTGATTGAGATACCAGCTACAATACAGGACCATTGGTACAAAGGAATGTTGCACAAGGTTAAAATGGGCCCTCAAAAATATTGTCAGTGGCGAACTCAGGAGGAGAAACTGTGGAAGAATGTGAGCACACTGGAACCCTCGCTTCACCAAGATAACTGGAGATTGGTACTTCCAAAAGATCTCAGATCCCAGGCCTTGTTCGAATGCCACGATACTCCAACTGCTGGACATCAAGGTGTGTCAAAGACCTATAAACGTATCCAACAGCTGTACTATTGGCCAAAAATGCGGAAGGATGTAGCCACTTATGTTTCAAAATGTGCTGTATGTCAACGGACTAAGTACGACCAACAACTCCCTGCGGGCTTTATGGGCAGCAGACGTGCAGTTGATTCTCCATGGCAGATGATCGCTGCAGACCTGATTGGCCCTCTGCCACGATCAGTAAGAGGCTTTAAGTACCTGTTGGTTATTACTGACACGTTTACTAAGTACTCAGTCCTACGACCTCTCCGAGCTGCTACGGCAAGGCTCGTGTCTCAACACCTGGAAGAGGACATCTTTATGGTTTACGGAGTACCACGGTACTTCATATGTGATAACGGGTCTGAGTTCATCGGGAAACCAGTGAAGGACCTTGCCAAACAGTACAATGTCAAGATACTACTGAACGCAAGTCGACACCCATAGGCGAACCCGGCAGAGAGGGTTAATCGGGATATCGTTGCTATGTTGCGAGCTTATGTAACAGACAACCACCGGGAATGGGACAAATTCATTCCAAAAATAGGTTTTGC
Organism: Homalodisca vitripennis; assembly: GCF_021130785.1. Taxonomy (NCBI): domain Eukaryota; kingdom Metazoa; phylum Arthropoda; class Insecta; order Hemiptera; family Cicadellidae; genus Homalodisca; species Homalodisca vitripennis. Next base: position 94,246,818 of record NC_060213.1, on the reverse strand, counting down.
ACTCCGCACCGCGCATCATGAGGTGACACAGCATTCACCCGCGTTTTTGAACTTTGGGCGAGAACTCGCTACGTCGGAAGACGGATATGAAGTTCTTAACGATGTTTCGGGTGTACCCTCTACTGAGGATTGTGGTCCCTTTAGTGAGAAACTACGAGAGCTTAAGGACATATTCCAAGAGGTTTCAGAGAGACTGAAAACAGCCCATGAAAAAAATGCTAAACGCTATAACCTGCGCAGACGACCTGTGACTTATAGAGTGGGAGGCGTCGTCTTGAAAAGAAACTTTGTACAGTCTGATGCTACTAACTACTTTGCAGCCAAACTAGCACCACGCTATGTTGGACCCTACGTAATAGTTGAACAGGTATCTCCTCTGATCTATAAGCTGGCGGACATGGACGGCAAGAAGATAGGCCAGTGGCATGTGTCGGACTTTAAGAAATTTCGGCAGTGAAGAAAATTTGGGAAATTTTCTGCCGGATGGGGGGTGTTTGTGACGTGTACTTTTCTGTTTTACCTGAGCAATTGTTATGTAGAACTAATCACTCTACATAACGAAATTTTACATCCAAATGAAGAAGCGCGCATTCATTGTTGCTGCAATAACAGAACGGTCACTGATTAGACGCCAATCAGCTGTTCAAATAAAGGAGTTAGGCTAAGGTGAGCCATTACCATGCCATTGATATTTTGTCGCTTGCGTATGACAGTTAGTAAAATTTCAGTATAATAATTATGTCTTTACAGAATTAAATATCTACGGTAAACTAAGCCTTGGGCCTCGTAGTAAGATTGTCAAGTCCTGTCGATAAACGTAGGAAATTAATACGTTATCTGTAATAAATTAATACTAATCTAGTCTTTTAATAGTTCACGGAGATAAATAGTTGTAAATACGTGTTCATAGTGTCAAATACTGTAACCACAAATTGTTTCTGTAAATTGACATAATTAGGCCGAGATATTATCTCGTAACAATTGCATCGTCTCTCATAAATTTCCTTACTAACTTGTTAACTGTTCTATACATAATTGAATCGGTAACTTTATGTCCTAATGTTTGTATATTATTTAGTTTTACTCAGAATAATGTAAAGGCAGTTGTCATGAAATTTATACCTACCATTGCCGTGAAAGTGCATACATTAATGCATTATGTTAATACTTCAATACACTTTACTATAATTATTGTAATTAATTAGTTTAAGTAAGAACAAACGTAATTAATTTTTTCTGTGTCAGAATAATTATGCTTTGTGTTTAAGACCAATATTGTATATCATTGTAATTGGCAGATTCTGCGCTTTTTAATGTACTTATGTTTATACATTAAACGTTTCTTTACATTTTACTGGCCGCTGTAAGCTAAAGACGAGTATGTTAGACACACCAACAATAGTGACAGATGTTGCTGTTTTAGTCAGCTGGTTTCTTTTAAGTTAAGTTTGACATTGTTTTCATGATTGATTATAAGTAGTGTTTACTGATTTCAATGAGCGGCAGAAAATGAATAAAACTGACTTTATGAAATTAAAGTTTCAATATTGGATTACACGGACGATACAATCGACGGCTCGTGTGTGTGTTCTGGGTCCGCCCAGTTGGTGAGTAGACTTTACACTACTTATTCCATCGTGCTCCCCTGGGAGGTCGGACTAACTCCGTCAATGTCATTGTGGAGCCTCTACCTATCGGACTAGGCCTGAATAACTGCATCAGGGTGGATCCAGTTCCGACTTTGACAAATGGGACTCAACTTTAATTTAATGTCTAGCCATTATGTATTCATGTGAATTATTGTTTTGTAATTTTGTAGTTCAGGAATATGGTCATCATGATTTTGGCCACTGTAATTTTGTATTAGTAATCGGAGCGCTCCTACCGTAATAATTTTTCGTATTTTTATTTCAATTGGCCAACGAGTTAAGTTTAAGTTAAGTTAAATATATATTTGTTTATTTAGTTTAAGACCTTAGCACTGTGAGAGAAATAGGCAATACAGAATGAAATATGTGAAATATTGGTTTTAATTTCTAATTGCCTGATATTTAATTAAAGACCTTGCAACTTACTATTTGAAAATAATCAACCGAAATCTGTGGCTAATTTAAGTACCTAAGGCTTAGTGTCGTAAACCTAATAGTTCTTGTGTGCATTGTAGTGGTCTCGATTGAGCATACCTGAGGGCAGGAAACTGTTCCTTGTTGGAGACCTGCGACTATCACACCCCATCAACAAGGTGGCGCCCTTATTACCGAGCAAACCGTAACCATCTGGGTATCCGTCAATCTTAGTAGTCCTCTGTCACTGCGCAAGAACTTGGTTGTCCTGGCGCTCTACCAATACTCACGCCCTTCTCCACTGAGCGAGGCCGACAATATTGCTAACCCGCGAGGAGGGGTGGCAGTGCCAACTTAGCCAGTGCTGTGCCTCCCGTGACTGAAGTCGTTATTAATGACGAGGATTACGGGACGAATTCTTACTTCCAGCTTGAGCCGATATCCGGGGATGTCCTTGCTCGTGTTGTACAAAACCTTAGAGGCGGGTGTGCTCCGGGAGAAGATGGAATCCCGGCTACTCTTATCAAAATGTTTTTAAAATTATAAAAGCTTCCACTTCTACATATTATAAACAATAGTATGTCACAGGGAATTTTCCCAGCATCTTTTAAAATGGGTAAAGTAATCCCAATCTATAAGGGAGGCCCAAAAAAATCGATGCGTTAGCTTCAGGCCAATAACGTTAACTAGTTATTTATCTACATTATTGGAAAAATGTGTTAGAATTCAACTCGAAAAATGTTTAAACATCAATAAAATTCTTGTAAAAAACAATTCGGTTTCAGAAAAGATAAAAATTTGAATGCCGATTTATATTTGCTAGCTAAAAGTGTTCATGACACGATAAGCCGTAATAAAAAACCATTATTGATTTTTATAGATTTAAATAAAGCTTTTGCTACAGTTGATAGACAATTATTACTACAAAATCTAAAATATATTGGAATACAAGGGAACTCTTGGAGATGGTTCAAAAGTTATTTGTCCGATTCGTATTAAGTTGTATCTGTTTTATGCCATATAAGCGTTCCTCAAAAACTTTAGTATGGGGTTTTGCAAGGCAGTACTCTTGGACCCTTGCTTTTCTTAATTTTTATTAACAATCTAGGAAGATTGACTTTGTGTAAAGGACAGATATTTCTTCTTGCGGACGACACCGCTTTGTTATTTGAGGGCGAAAGCTGGGAGGAAGTGAGGGATGTGGCTGAGCGCGGTCTACTCACTGTCAAGCGCTGGTTTGATCAATGTCGGCTCACAGTTAATATAGACAAAACTAAATGTATGCTAATCTCTATACGAGCTGACGGCGATCCTTTTGTTTTAAAGCTAGGGTTGCATACGTGTGGTGGCCAGGATGGATGCGTTTTGTGTGAATGTATTGATAGGGTGAGTGAGTATAAATACTTGGATGTAGTTCTTGATAATCGATTGAAGTGGTGTAATCACGTAGCTTACATGCGGAATAAACTTCGAACATTTATCTTTATATTTTGTAATCTGCGTAATATACTTACAATTGATATTTCAAAAACTGTATATTATGCTTATGTGCAATCAATTCTTCAGTACGGTAATTTAGCATTGGGTGGCTGTTTACAAAATAACCTTGCTCCCTTAGAAGTCCTTCAAAAAACTATTATAAAAGTAGCTCTGAAGCAAAATCGTACTCATCCAACCAATTTATTATTTAAGGAATTTAAAGTTTTTAACGTCTCGCAATTATATATCCGAACATTGGTTTTGTAAATTTTTCAACATCGAGATTCAATTTTCATTCACAGTAAACACAGCCATTTTACGCGTTCTTCACTTCATAACAGAATTATTGTTCCTATACTTGTTAAAGCCTTTAATTCAACATCATCTCACTATATTGCTCATATAATTTTCTCAAAATTACCATACTTTATAAAAAAACCCAAGACCTTGCACTATTAGTACGTAAAAAAAATTAGCTACACGTAGCTATGCTTTTTATGTATTAAATTTATGTTATATGTTTGTATTACAATCAATTTTAGTCTGAGTGTTTAGTGAGTTTGTATAATCTTTTTGACTGCAGGCAAACGAGGACGTCTGGTGCGTGCACGTGTGCGTGATTGGCGCGCGCGCGCGTGTGTGTGTGTGTGTAGTGTGTGCGTGTGCGTGGGTGTGCAGGTGTGGTCCAAGTCTCTCTCTACTTACTTATATCGGTTAATTTTTAATTAAGTCTTTCTGATTGCTCTTTTTTCTGTAAGTTACAAGTTTTTTATAAATTACATTTTTAAGTCTTCAAGTTGTACAAATGTTAGATTATTTATTAACTAAATTTACTCAGATATTCCATGCTCTGGCCTTGTATGGTTTATTTTAGAGGTTATATCTTAATTTTTCATTTGTTAATGAAAATGTTTTTCGTAATGACAATTCATTCCCTTATTTTAATTTAAGTTTTTGTTATTGGTAGTGCAGACTGATGAACTCGTTCCCCACACACAGGCTGATGCCCATGTGGGGATATATTCCTATAACATATTTGTTATGCATTTTATTTTACTCTGTATATAAAATTTGGAAACAAATAAATAAATCAATCAATTAATCAATCAATCAATGCCAATCCATTATTTACTTAAGGACTGTATTATTAAACTAGCAGTTACCCAGGGACTATCTTAAGTACGCTATAGGCATATTCTTCTCAATTAATTAGAATGAAAGTTGAAATAGCAATAATAGACTCTGGAGTAAGAGAATATATAAAATGTTTTTAAGTACTAGCAAGACACAAATTTCACTCAAAATTCCATAATATGTGAAAGTATAGCCCGAACACTTAAACAATAAAACGCGAGTAGTGCAAAATTTTAGTCTGTACAATCGTTAATGAAAACAATTCTGATGTTTGAAAACTTTGGAATTTTAAGTATACATACTGTACGGTTCCTCTATAAAGACAATCATAAATACATGATTGTAAAAAGTGTAATGCGGCCACAAAACACCTGCACTAAGCCACTTTACTCTACTTCTAGTCTAAAGTATATCGGGTGCCTTAGTGGTTTTATCTATCCATACCCTGATAAAGGAAATATATACATACGCATGTCTGAAAAGTACTGTTCAGTCAAAAACCTTATACTTTAGGGTATCGTATTCTACATCTGGCCTAAATTATTTTTTTTACCCTTTTAGTGGTTGCCAATGAACATCCGCTAATATATATATATATATATATATATATATATATATATATATATATATATATTTCTTGTTCTCAAAAGTCTACTTGGGCTGAAGCGTATACTGTACGCCCAGACTCTTCTATTTAATTCTCGGTTAACGTATTTTCGTTGCCATATTAGCGTTTGATTTTTCTCCCGATTAAGACATAACATATACATGCATAATTGCATATTTCGATTGAAACACAAAGGTATGTTTCTGATTATGTCTAAAAGCGCGTTGTGATTTCTTATCTCTCAAGGACTGCAGAAATATTTAAAGTAAAATTATAGCTCTTATAGAGATTGCAACCCTATTGTACCACCTGTGGTAGGTTGCTATTCATTAAAAATAATTTCTTTTTATTTTGAAATCATATAACAAGACTGAATAAAATTCCATGCCTAATTGCATGGAAAAGAAGTGAAAAAAAAGATTAATATATTAATCCTAGGAGTATACAAACCAAATTAAGCCCCTATGTAAAGGAAGGTAATTTCATGAAACAATATTTTGATTTGATACGTAACTCATTAGATAGCTGTGTATAAAATCTTTTCTTCAAGGACTTGGACCAACAAAAAATATAGGTCTTTAGGGATGCAAACCTTTTTCAACCCCATGGGTGGTTGATATAAATGACATATTTTGGTTTTTCTGTTAAAAGTATGAAACAAATGTTTGTCGAATTTTACGTTCTTATGACAGCTGGTACTTGAAAAAGAAACATTGGTATTGGAATCTTAATTAAACCTATATTGATTCTATGTATCCACGAAAAATATTTTGTTTCTTTTGAAAATCATTCTTTGATATGAAAAATTTAGTTTCTTTGAAATAAATTATCAGAAATTTGAAAAACTGACAAGTAATTTTTCTAAGGTTTGCCGTCACATTTCAACCCCAATGAATGAATGATCTCCATGAACAAATGTTTATTTGTTTGCTGGAAAGTGAGTCTTTCCATTATATTCCTGGAGTTCTTTTATCACATTAAATTTTTCTTGGCCATGGATACGTTGAAAATATAAATATTGTTCCACGGGTTTTGACCTGCTTTCATACCACACTATAGATGTTGGATATATGAAAAAGAAAATTTTTTAAAGAGTTATGTTCTTATTATCGCGTGTGTAATATAGAGTCTTTACAGGACGGAGGGAGTTTTAAAATCCAAACATATTTATTATTTCCTGGGGTCTAACACACTTGCTTAACACAAGTAAGTCTTGAGGAATACTTTGTTAATTTTCCACTTTCTGGAAAACCTGGCAATTCTATGTTGGCAATAATGTGTTTTGTAGTGCTAAATATTATCTGATTATATAATTATTTCTAATTTGAATCTAGATATGATTTATTATATCGATATTAGTCCTTTTTATGTAGGTTCATAACAAATAGGGGTTTTTATTTGTTGAAATGTTACTTCCCTTAACCGAAAAAATTCTATCTATGTATTTAATGTATATTTTATTTTTGACAAAGCCTATTACTCGAGGAGCTAGAAAAATGTTATTTGTCTCTGTCTGATTTAACGCTGATAAGATATCCTTGATTTAACGCATTTTAAAACTACAAAATACAGAACATGACAATTGACGTAATTATACACGCTATTATTTTTCATCTATATTAAACGTATTGTATTGGTAAATTGCATGTCCAAAAGTTGAGACCATTGCATTAACCTATGAAGGAGATAATTTCGCGTTGGACGTGACAACTAAACGTTTGGATTATCAATATTTTCTATCATACGATTTTGTACACTTGTTTCTTAGGCTATCACAACCATTGATTTGATGTTTATAGTACTCTTAAGATCCATAATATGTTATAATTTCCAAGTACAACTGTATCCTGTTACTTAGGTTGAATATCGGTTCTATTAGGTTTAATTAGTATGGTAAAATGTACCTAGTTTTAAAGAGCGTACAAAACATGTGATTGATCAAAGTATTAATAAATCCAACAGATGTTTTTAGGTTTATTATGTCCGAATATCACTTCTTAATTTGAATGTGGACTATAATATTCCTGAATTTAGGGACTAGGACCAATAACAAACATAAAAAACGTACGATAAGAGGAAGTAATATCAGTATTTATTATCCTTCTGTCCGTGATTTTTCGGTAGATGCTTTTCACTGCCAGACTTATATCCAGGATAGGATAGGCGTATTGCAACCTCCGGAAGGTGAAAATTCATAACGAAGAGTCACGTCCATGTAGCCTTTTGCAGAATGCGGGAGATCCTTATTGTTCGTTAATAGCATTGCCCATTCAACTATAGTTGCGTTAAAATCGCCGGCAACAATCACATTTCCACCATATAGATAAAAAACCCTATAGATGTCCAGCTTGTCCTGGTATTCGACCATTATTTTGAGATCAGACCTAACTATTGACCAATAAGGGGTTTTGCTTTTCAGGGGAAACGTTTAATCCTAAGCTAAGACAACACCGAATATCCGCCTCACAGTCGTTCCGTCTGTGATCCACTTCCCCACGCTGAATTCAGAGTGTATGATTACTTGTCTGGAACCAAAAGCGGAGCATCAGAGACCACTTGAAATCTTGAATGAACACTACAAGTGATCCATCCAACCTTTATTAGGGCCGTTCTTGTAAGCTTGCTGACAGCAAGGGCCGTTAGGTGGTTCTTTGTTTAGTCCCTAATTATACCTATTGCGCAGGATTAAAAAGTCTTTAAATCTGTCCGTATTTGATTTATGATCCGTGGTGACGACCGTATTGAGCTTCTCGACCGTTATAAGACTCTCCAGGATCCAGATTTCTAAGGTCACCATTTATTCCAGACTTCTAATGGTTTCACTCAATCCGATCATATCGTTAAAGGCAGCAATAATGACTTTGCGAATTTTGTCTTTCCCGCCGAGTATTGCTTTGAGATAGCGTTGAAGTTACAGTCGTTAAAAGTGCTATCGAATTTTTAAATTCCGGGAATGCCGTGTCTCTGGAACACGTATCTTAAGGCGGTGCCTAGGGAAAGCTGTTGTAGTGGACGTATGATACCGTTTTACATCAATCAAATAAGCAGTGGGATAATCGGATGCAGTAAAATTGGACTAGTACAGTTTATTCTACAGCTTACATTAGTAGTAGTATTTATTTTACTGTTCACTTGGGGTTTTAAGTTATAGTTTTTATTAAGAGTATAGGAGAAAATTTTGTTTCCTATATAGTAAAGACATTTGTATCTCTTTGAATTCTATATATAATTACTTTTCTGTTAAAGAAAAAAGAGACAGAAAACATTTTATGAGTTTTTCACAATATATTAATTTAAATTAGGTGTAAATTAAGAACTCTTATTTTGTAAAACAAGGCCAAAAATCGTTTTTAACTTAACCTCCAAGTTGAGTAAGAGAGTTAAGTGAGCTGTGACATATAAGATAAATTAAACCTCACAGTAAAGTCGACTACACCATAAATAACGTTCACATAGTTAACTAAACTATATTAACGGTAACTAAACATTATTGTTTTAGGCGGCTTAGAACCTTAGGAGAATAACTTATAAAACATTGTAAATTTAAATGAAAATTTTCTGTTACTAATATAAATAAATGGTTAGTTTAAGTGATAAAAATATAGAAAACAAATCTATTATTACACTAATATGAAATCAAAACTTACCTCCTGTTTATATAACATACATTTGAAAAACATATTTTATAATAAGAAATAACACTAGTTATAGGTTTATCAAGCTTAAAAAGTACTTTACGCGTTTCATACCAGTTGTTAACAAATAGAAAAAGGGACTACACAGTTGGCGCAAATATGCAACACAGTCGTTTGCTATGTGTTAAATGGATCGTTATTTTTAGATAAAAACAATGAAAAGGTAGTTTAATTTATTCAATAATTACACATTAAATGGGTTTTCACTGTACTAAGTTGATTACTTAACGTAATAGCTGATAATAATGCACTCAAAGCTATAATGCACTAACCATTTCTAAGATATATAGTTTTAAGTCTGTTAACATTTTATATTACCTTACAAATATATTCTAATAATCATAACCTAACATTAGAACATTTTAGGAAGGGTGCAAAAATATATTTAAAAATAGCATATTAAAATTTAACTAAAAAAGAATTGTCTATATTTTTGTAAGTATGTGATGCAAAAAATATGAATTTTTCTAACGTTCTAAAATCATTCTAGACATTGGACTTTACGGAGTTGGCACTGGAGTATTGTACCTGTGTGGAGCACCAAGAGCGAACATTATAACAACTGTACTTAGCCTTTGTAAGATCTTTCCTCTGGCATGTTTATCATCTACCTACTTGTTATTTAGTGTGAATTTGTACACTGATGTTTATATCGTTCGAAATAATTTACAGACAGTTGTAGAAGACATTATTGTTATTTCACAACATTACCGCGCTTACAGATGTATCCATAATGTTTAGGAAAGTTCGCGTATGTATGGAGCATATATAGGGTTTTAAAGTTCTTTAAAATACTATGGGAGGAAACAGAGGAATATTGCACTCCCCTCTTAATGGGTAGATGCGATATATGGTGGAAGTATTAGTCACCATAAGATTTAATGTGGCTCCTAATTATTTTGTATGTATACCCCATAAATAGTTAGTTAAGAAAGTTCCACACTAAATTTTTATGTAATAGGCTACTCTGATGTTGCACACAATGTTAAAATTTATAGGTGATATCATTAGATTACATGTTCGATAATTATATAATTTATACTCGATTTGTACGCATATTTATTTATTTTATTCAATTCATCTTGGCCATCTTAAGTAACTGTACTACAGCAATAATCAAATGAATAATAATTCACACTCATTGATAAGACACATCTAATTCCGTTGCAGTTAATAGCAACATCAGTTATCTCAATTTTTCTGTTAAAAATGTCAAATTTATACGTCATTTCGTACTCGTAATATCGTGCGGAGAACAGAAGTGTGATTGTCTTTGAGTGGAAGATTTTTCCAACACTCAATCAATAAGAATTTGGTAAATAATCCTTGAAGGTATGGGCAATGCACTATTCTGTGTAATATTGCAATCCTAGACATTAATATTTTTAACTTATCCACACGACACGTTTTGTAGGAATACAGGTTTGTATTATTGTCCGAAGGTACATAAAGAAGTGCCATTCTTCCGAATAAAGCTTAAACGGCAACATTTTACTACATCACAAAAATTAAGCAAAGAATACTTTAATTATACTTATTATCTAATTGAATGCGTTATATTAAAGACGAGTAGTAATGAAAAATGAGATGTGTTAAATAATTCATAGCGCTGTAAATGAACGACGAGCTCAGGGATGTACACTGAAATTGCGGTTTTTCAAACCGATATTCTGTATCGCTTGTCCGGTCATGAGGAACAATATATGGAGGAAACATCCGACGATTTGTCGATTTTGCTATCAGGACTTGGCCCTTCAGTACATTCACTTCAGTAAAAGTCTTTTTTTAATGCTGTTTTATTGGTTATACTGTTTAATCTTCCATTTAAAGTACCAAAAATAAACACACATATGATTGTTTGAGTGAAAATCACTTTTAATGAAAGTTTTACTTCTGAAATGAAAACTAGTTACTCAAAATAGATAAATAGCTATATTTAACACGTTATTATTTACTTTAAAGTTTAAGTATTTTGGTAAACATGCACAGTTTTAGTCTATAAACGAGCCCTGATTAAAGGTAAACATATCAGCTATAATGTAAAAAATAACAATCCGATAATACATGCCACAGTGAGGATAATTCATTTATTACTGTAGCAACCATGGAACAACAATACTCTGTTTACCAAAGCTAACAATACTGTTGTTATCCATTTAAACAAAATATTATTTATTTAGTTTCACCTGTTGCTATCACTATAATCGAGATGCTCAATACGGTTTAGAATTTCACAATAAGGGCAAAACTTTATGTATCTTAAATTTAAATTACTAAATTTCCTTGAATTGGTTGATAATGTATTATTTCCCTAACATACCGAATGAACCAAAGTAATAGACAAATCTAATACCAACATAATATGCATTTTTAAATATTCTAAACGACCAAGTGTAACAATAATTTGTAATGATTACTTTCTGAGAAAATGGCGTAGTCATATACTTGTACTTACATTGTTGCTGACGAAAATAATAAGTAAATAAGCTTTGAAGATTTCATAACGCAGCCGTTAATATTACAATACATTTATAAATCTTATAATTTATGTCGTTTCACAACACTATTAGCTAAAACTTTGTGGATTATTACCTTAGGCAAATTAACATATAATGGTATTATAATACGAGGTGTATATATCCATTACTATTAAAAATACTGACAGTATATACTAGTCTTGTATTGATATTAGAGTGTTGTTGGTAAGGCACATGCTTTATTATATTGTCAAGATTTCATACTGCTAGCGGTTTCTTATCCATTATTAAAATAGAAATATGGACAATATATGCAGTGTGTTAGTCTTGAAGCGCTGAAGAGATATCCCGTTTCAATCGTTGTTTGTATGTATTATATATCATTGTACATATTTTGAATCCTGATATCTTTTATGGTATCTACACAATATACAAATGCATATCATAGAAATAGCTTTATTTTTTAAATACACTTGAAACACATTAACCTAATTTAGCTTTGGTTTAGTTTATTAGCTTCTTAGATAATATAAAATCCAAACGGAGGCTATAGAACATTGTCGTTCATATTTAAATATATCGTATATAAAATATATCCATGTAAAATATTAACAAACCGTTTATTATGATAATACAACTTGTAAGGTTGCCTTCAACACATTTCAAGTTCCAGTAGTTTAATTTAACATTTAGAACAAAACATATCTTCATACATTTTTAAAAACATGCTCAATAAATAAAAACTAACCAACCATAATTAATAGTAATTAACAAATTTTATGAAAAACTAAATACGCAGTTTGTTGCTTTGCTGGTTATAATATTTTTTTAGTTTCCAAATGATAGTAATAATAATGAGCACAAAGCTAGGGTTACAAAAATGATATATGAGTATGTTATATGACAATAATTAGGCAGAAACTAGCCGTTGTTAGAAAGAAAATAAAGCCGTAGTTAATTAGCTTTTTTCAAATCACGAAAGTTAAATGTTGGAATAACTTAAAAAAAAAATATTCTAATTGTATATTTGACTAAATAATACAATTATTACATCTTATACGTGATTTATTCGCTACGGTTTTAATAGCAAATAATATAAAAATAAAAATTTATCTATTTAAGCTATTTATTTCTGCTCTTTCTATTTTTTCTAGGATATAGCTTTACAATTAGTTGCTGTATTACCAAATTATATCTATAGGATAAGCACGAAACTTGAGCCACAACATTCCAATGCAATACGCAATGCACTATTATCAATTAAATTGCAGGGTACTAGTTATACAAGATCAAGATTATTGCTATCATTGCTAGTTATAACGACTTGGATTGTAGATATTAATAATCTAGAGTAAAATATTTAAATTATCAATAAGACATCCAAGACGATATAAAATATTTTTTGGTTAGTAAGCACCTAGTGAACATTAAGTACGATTTATTACTAAATTGGTTAACTATTAAATATTATCTGGTTTGTCTAAAATAAAAATCAAAGTTCTAAATAAAAATAATGGATTTATTTTAAACTGGCAAATTAATAAGTTCAACGTTTCAGAATTGTTATCACTCTATTTTCCACAAAGAATTGACAAACCTTTTAGTAAATTTTAAAATTCCTTTGGCAAGAGATAAAAACTATTAATCAAATATATCAAACTAAAAATCAGAGCTCTCTTCTAAAATTTAATAATAAAGTTTTAAAATATAAATGAAATACCACTTGGAAATAACTAAAATAAAAATGTTCACTTCTAAGTTCACTCAAAATTCAAAATAAAAATTTCAACTTCTCTTTCCACTATTTGAACCTTAACCTTCAAATCTCTGCAATTCAGGTTACAACTCTCTCTAACAATTATTAAAGTTCAATTAATTTCAAATTAATAATTTGACAATAAAACAGTTCCAGTTAAGTATTAATAAATTACTACTTTTCCAAATCTCATTTAAAGTTATTGACAAAGTTCAATTTTAATTCACTTCTCTTGCAAGCATGAACTAATTGTAACTTGTATGATTCTATTATGATCTATTGTTCTTCGAGAATACGTTATTCAGATTGCTCTGTAGTTTCTATGAATTTAATTTTTTCCTAGATTTAATTTAATATCAGATCAGTAAGACTATTTCAATAACACGTACAATACATTTGGTGCTTACCTCAAAATCACTCGCGGAAAAAAATTTAAGAAACTCGGCGCACTGTAATGAACTTAATACACGAAAATAACCAGAAGAAGGGCGAAAATTATGAGCGGGCGCTTAAATACTTCCCTTTCCAACCAACTTTACTGGATATCCCCAGTGTTCTCTCGTTTGTTCAACCTGCCTTCCTAACAATTTAAAACTACCAGTACTAACTTGCCAAAGGATTACGTGTTCGTTTTTACCCTGAAATTTCACAATCTAATCTAAAATTAAGTCCCAATATTTCGATCCCAAAATTTTTATTTAATTTAAGTTTTAATTTAAAAAATAAGTCAATGTAGCTTTAAAAACGCTACAGTAAGGTTAATGAAATATATTCCATGTTATTGTGTAGAACATGTTATAGAAACTAATACAGTAAATAGTGTTAATAACTTTCGACACAAAATGAATACAGGTATAATGTTTTCATAGTATGAAGGGAGAAAATGTGATAAACAATAATCAAATTAAATTCAATTATTGATTTTTTCAATTAGTAAAAATTTTATAGTTTGATAAATTACCAAGATGTTTACTTTTTAATTAATTTTGTCTAATGTAAATCTATAAAATTTACGGCAAATATGTTACAACTGTAAAAAAATAATATTATGTTAAAATATAAAAATAATAATATATGAAACACATATTATTAGTACTAAAATTTAAAGTATTTTGGAGAAACTATAAAACACCTAAATCACAAATGTATTTACCTACGTAACTGTAAAACACGTAGGTACAAATTAAAAAGCTTGTTGTAGTTTCACTATTTCAGTTATTGACATGCCATTCACTTATCAGAGAAACATGCGCTGCAATGATTTGACAGATGATCCTCATAGCATCCTCAGCTAATGATAGCTCTTTTGATGATTCAACTGTTATCATTACTACGTCGAGTATCGTATGAAATCTAGTGTTGAAATTATCTCTGGGACACAAAAGTGTCCTTAATGAGACTATAAATAAATACAAGACCATTTGTGATGTTGAGTGGTGATTATCTTAGCAAACATTTCAAATACAATTTTATTCTAAAGGAAGACACTCAAATGATTTTAGAGTGTCAATGCTGCGTGCTGAATGTGCGAAGAGACATAAAAGAAAAGGAACTGCACTATTAAAAACCGTATTTGTTAGAAATATTTCTACTTTTTTAAACTAAAGAAAGTCACTCAAGTTATTTTAGAGTGGCAATTCAACGTGCTGAATGTGTGAAGAGAGTCAAAAGACGAAGAATTTTGCAGGTGAAAATTGCATTTGTTAGCAAACTTTACAAGTTTTTTTTTATGTAAAGGAAGATACTCAAGATATTTTATCGTGTCAATGAATCGTGCTGAATGTGAGAAAATATCCAAAAGACAAAGGATTACGCTGGAAAAAATTGTATTTATTAGAGAATATTTTTAATACTTTTTTACTATAGAGTACAATACGTTATTTTAGAGTAGCAATACAGCGTGCTGAATGTGTGAATAGACAAAAGACGAATTATTATCCTGGGGAAAGTTGAATATCTTATTAAAATGTATAAATACCGTGTTTCCTCTAAACGATGACCCTCAAGTCATTAAGATTGTCGGTGACTTGTGCTGTACGTGTGTAGTGACTATATACGTACTAAGTAACGTACTGATGAGGATAATTGTTAGCATGCATTACAATTACTTTTTTACTACACAGTAAACATCAAGTGTTTTAGAGTGTTAGCCAAACGTGTTTGTAGCATAAAACCAAAAGGAATAGACGGATACGGCTATATATGTTATCATACATTAGAATTACGATGTTACTCTAAAGTAGACACCACGTGTTTTAGGGTGTCATCCACGTGGTGTACGTGTTTGTAGTCATAAGACACCAAGGAATGGACCGAAAGGGCTATATTTGGTAACGAATTTACCAAATATAGAAATACTTCATTTACAATACAGAAAGACACTCAAATGATTCGCAGTGTCGGAGCCACGAGTTGTACATGAACATAATAGTGGCACACATGTGCTATTCAAGAGACGTGTGTGGAAGTCAGAAGACCATGGAATGGACCGGTTGAGTATATGTGTTACATCCATTGTAAGTATCTGCTTCTTTCTACAGTGCTTCTTTTACACATTAACCCATTGTTGACAATAAAGGCCTGTATATAATAAAAATATAATATTGCCCACTGTCTTAAAATCTAAAAATAAAATATACCTTTAATTCTATATAAATGTTTTATCATATAAAATTGCAGTGAAACCCTTAATATGATATTATAATATGTAGCGTTTTATTACGACCCTCAAAAATACTAAAAAAATATATATTAATTAATCCCTTTATCTTATAGCCATACGAAAAGACATTAGAGTTAAAATGTAATGTACGAAAAGTACCTCTCTTTTTACAGATATATAGCATCTTTAATGAGATGTTAAAGATTGACAATAAAGATAAATATAATAAATATAAAAAATTTACCTGGAAAATCTTTACAGTCGGTGATTTGAAACATACTTTATTTTATAAGTGTTTTACTTGTATTAATTATTTAATTTCAAAACAAAATTTACCACTTCAAATAAAAAATATTTCTTATAGTAAGGTTTAAATATTTCATAAAATACTTTTACCAACAAACAAGCCATATATTTCAAACAAACGCAATATTGAATAGTATAGTACAGGCTGGTGACCGAATATTAGCTCTGGAATTGTCTAATAACCATCCGCTATGTATCTGGAGTTTAGTGGTTTTCGTTGTGTTGAACAGTACTTGTCACTTAGGGAACAGGAAAAGTACAAAATATAGATAATTTTTAGGTTTCAGAATAATAGTTATTTTTCGGATGTTGCAAAATATATTATATAATTTTTCCATCTTACTCTATGATTCCATTCTCTGATATAAGTATTTAATGTATTTGCATGGCGATATATTCAAACGTAAATACTGCTGGTTAAATTTGAGATTATTTCAATGACTAATTTCCCTATAATAATCGTCACCATGACCTGCTAATAGTATCTAAACATTTCTTGACATTATAACAATAAGAAGCTTGTTCTTAATATAAGCGTTCAATATATATTCTAAACATATTATTATTCTGAAACCCGAGAAAGCAAAAAAAATAGATTCCTATTTTTTAATATTCGTGACACTACATAAACATTAATCTGCCGTTATTAGGGCTTGAGCTATACGATACGACCTCTTTGAAATTACTGTCAGGCCGTCCATCTGTGTGACTGTCTATCGGATAGCTCTTAATAGAAATATCCAAGAGGCTTGAAACCAGATACTCATATTTCTCGTTTTACCAGGAATAACTATTTAGTTTTAGGATTGCCATTTAAAATTAAATTCCGTCTGTCTGAAAGTTTATCTTTTCACCTTCGTAATAAGGTAAATAGGAATTTTATAGGGAACTAGAATTCTGTGCGCAGATTCCTCTTGGTCTAGGAAATCCCTACTTTGATGTTTTGGCTAACGGTTTAAAGGCTCGTCTGTGTTATAATTAATTCGTTAATTTCTGTCGGATACTTTTATACTCACGCGTTTCGGTATTCAATAAGTGGAAGGATTTAAAGCCAAATTGGTTTTTGATACGTTATCTTTCTTATTTACTAACCCTTAAATAATATCGGCTCTTACAAATTATTCTGTATAAAAACTTACCACTCTTACTAAGGTTCCCACATTGTGTGTTATTCTCTACATATTTACCTTATAATGCTTGAATGTGTTAAATTTGTTTTGGTTAATACCTGGTTTGAAATTAAGCTCGTTTTTTAGAAAATGACACCTTTTTGAATTAATTCTAATGATATGATAAAATGTTTTATGGTTTTGTTTCGTTATGTCTTTCCAATGATCCATTGTTTTTGCGTAAACCAAGAATTGCATTTCACTCATTATCGTATAAATTGTACACATATTATATATACATTTGGATACACATGTATTTATATGTTTGTTCAACAAAGAGTATATTAATATTGTAGGATGGTGGAAATAAATAATTCCAAATTTTAGTATTTCTATAAAATCAAGTAGTTAGACAACAACATTTATACCAAATCAAGAGCGAAACGGTTTTTCTCATTCGTTTTTTTTTTATGCATTTCTTCCACTTATGAAATTTTAGTTATAATATTATACATATGTATATATATATTGTGTGTGTGTGTGTGTGTGTGTGTGTGTGTGTGTGTGTGTGTGTGTGTGTGTGTGTGTGTGTGTGTTGTTGTTGTTGTTGTTGTTGGTGGTGGTGGTGGTGGAAAAAAACTATACTATAATGAAAATTACAGCATTAAAAAGGGATAACTGTCTGTTGTGGGCTAGGAAGTATCAAACTATTTACAATGTGTAAGTACACAGCCTAAAACTAAACGAAACTAATTACACATGTGAAATTGATAAAGGAGTCACGTCTAGAATTCTCCTTACTATTATATAATAACTCTGCTACTTGAAATTTTGTAGCTTTGAGATTGAAGGGTACTAAAAGGGTATACATTTTCAAACGATATTATTTTAGGTTATACTTTTTGTACCTCTATAACATTAAACCGACCGTCTGACACATAAATTTTATCCTCCATCGGGGAATTAAGTTAAAAAGGTGTAATCTGGTAGGTTAATATTAACAACTAAATATGTATTTTCTCTTTTTATTCTCTAAAAGATAAATGTACAGAAGATTTAGATCACATTTACGTTTGTAGAAGAAATTCATAGTTGTCTAAATAGTTATTTTTATTTAAAAACTGTACAATTATTGTACATTAATAAATTGAATCATATTTAAACTTAGACACAAGTACCCAAGGTCCAATAATCTTATTACCTTTCGTAACAACTAATGTTGTATACACTTAAAAAATAATTTAATTTATTTACTGCTAGTTACAAAGAAACAAATAAAACGTATCTAGCTTAAAATCGGTTTCTCAAATCACGAGAAAAGTTATTTCTACCTTATCACTGTAGAGAGAGTTTTCTCGGAAGCTCGCTCTGATTCTTTCCGGTGAGAGAGCGGAAATGAAATTGCACAAGCGTTCTCTGATGAAATAAACAAGTTATATACGGATAGAAATTGTGTTTTAAGAATGCTTCTTGTTGTTACATTTTATATGTCTAATGAATTAATAAAGTTTGTCCACATGCATGTCACTGGCTATGCAATTCTAGAAACATATGTTTAAGCTTGCACAGTTTTGCGCACTTTTCTCAGAAGAACAGGAAGAAATCAATTAGCGGAATTTCAAATATTACAAGGGCCTCCAGGGGGATTAAGAGGAAGGTCGAAACGGGTGACCCTCTTCTTAATCTTTGACCAGAATTTTGGAAAACCAGGAATAAGCCGGTTATTTCTAACACAATTTTTTGTATTTGTAATATTTATGAAATAAAGAACTTGAGTAACTTTTCGAATCATGTGTTGATATTTATATTATTTTTTTGATGCAAATGCTCTATTAATTTTACTCCACTTATAAGTGTTTAAATCAGTAAAAACTCAATAGATGTTAATATTTTTTTAATTCAATCCTGATGACTACAGTTTCATGTTGAAAAGCCACGTGTAAGAAATTTTAAATATCGGATATTTGTGTTTTTTTTTATATTATTGGAATATTTCTCGTTTTCCATATAAAAACACTCTTTCAATGAAAGTACATGTAGAATATGAATCTCATACACTTTTTCCCTTATAGAAATAATTTATTGATTATTTTCGTGTTTTCAAAGAATTGACATACATTATAAAAATATAAGATTAATATAATCTCCATTAAACCCGAATCTAGTCGGTAGCAGGGTCAAAATACATGATGTCTCTTTAAAAGGTATCAAGGAGCATAGTGTTTTATGCGCATTATAGTTGGGTAATAATTGTAAAAATAAATAATTTTTAACATATTTAAAAAAAATATATAACCGTTTGAAATTGACGATTTAACAGTTTTAAGGATAAAAAATTATATATTGTAATTTTTAAAATGATCTTTTAACAACTGGCAACTTCTTAACATATAAGGAATCCTTTTATCGTAACGTAACTCATAATCATAAATGAATACTCTTATACACCTAAAAATACAAAATAAAAAATGAATTGAAATGGCTATAACTCACACAACTATTATAGTGTGGTAAGTCATATTTATATCGTGTAAAATGTTCCTACAATATAATATTTGGAACGTATAATCTCTGTACGTGGATGATTATATGCAGCCGCTTTGGTTAAGAGTTTTAAATGTATTTTTTTGTTAACATCGAAATCATTAGTGTTTTACTATTATTGATATAAACTATAAGAGCCCTGCAGCACATTTGCGTGTATTATAAAACAATGTTATTTTTCAATGCTCAGCCGCGATATAGTGTTTGGAAGCCGAATTGGAAGGGAAACTAAAAATGGATGCGTTATAAACGTAATGTAACCCATCATAAACAGTCCCAAAATTCGTATAATTTACTTTCAGTTATGGACTTAGCTCATATAAATTGCCTATAAGTTAATTCTTTTACACAGATTTCTATATTGGATATAATAATATTACATAAATATATTTAATAATTATGCATCGTATCGCTCACTTTTAGTGTAGGAACATACTTGCCATAAAATTAAATATCCAGTTCAATGCAAAGTAGATTATATTGTATTATTTTAAAAGTAAGCAGTTTTAAGTCCTTTTAAAAAACATATGCTATATGCTAAAAATATGCTATTAATTTTAATATAAGTAAACATTAATTAAGTTATTTATCCTAGATTTCTGTTCACAGGAAAGTACACTTTACCTAACGTGAACTTAAACTAAGCGGTTAGCCATAAAAGATGTGTTCATCATTTTGTAACTACTATTCATATTTTTTATATAATGGTACAACAATATCAATATTAAACCTACGCTCACCTGATTTATCAAAGTTTAAAATGCTACTAGTCCCATGCGTACTGGAGGAAGTATGTAAAGAATATTCAGGTAGGGATCGTAAACTGTTTAGTTCCAACACACGTTGGCACTTTTAGTCTTTCAAATTTGTGTCTTGCATTGCTATCAACATGAATCGTGTATTTCAAGATATAAATTTAAGAGTATACAGGAAATACACTCATATAAGGTGAAGTTTTACTATA